>NW_010197049.1:33717-93948 GCF_000695765.1 Mesitornis unicolor
CTGCTATATGCACAAAGGCAAGTGAATTTATAGTTGCTTCCATTCCTGTGGCTACTATAAATTGAAATGGGAGGGAAAGCTCTCACTGTGCCAGTGAAGCAATAGAAAGATGTGAGGAGGGAAAATGAAGTTTAAGCAAGTTGGAAAGCCCAAGGCAAAAGAAGTTCCCTCTGCTTTTTGCAGAGAAGGAGCTTTCGTTGGATCTCTGCTTAACTGCTGTGTTCTTGTGCAATAGCGCTGTGCTTATCCTAATCAAATGGCATTCACACACAGCCCCCCTCTGTCACTATGCATTTTTAAAGACTGTCTAATCAAAGCAATTCTTGTGAATAAGTTACATTTGTTAGAAATTTATTTGCATCTTCTTGGTTCAGTTGAGTTCAGTGTGCTGGAAAAAATAAAAAACATACTTTATATTTTTCAGACATTAGGTTTTTTTTTTTAACGTATTTCTTTTTCACCTAAGCTGTGAATATTGTTTAGTTTATCTTAAGGACTATGTGACCTGACAGTATTTATGCTGAAGTAAACCTACTGAAATCAAAGCTCCCTGTAGGGGAGGAAGAGGTGGGTCCTCTGTGGGCCATGCCAGGGGAACCTGACTCTGTGGGTTGTAGGTGCCCTGGTGTGGAGTTGTGTGGGGGGTTGGAGTGGAGGTTTGGAGAGCTTCAACATGAGCTGAAGTCTAACAGCCCAGGAAACCGTGGCTTATCCAATTGTAACAACCCCCAGTCGAGATGCAATGTATGCTGCTTCTCTCCTGTGTGATCTTCTTCTTTAGTGCCATGACAGGTAAGCTAACCAACATCAAAGACTTGTTCCAGTTAAACTCTGATGTATATTTCTCATTAACCACATCTTAGGAATAGTACACCTGCTACAAAGGCTTCTTTTATGTATGAAATAATTGGGTCAGTGTTTTTTCGTGGTATCTTTTTCATTCGAGGTAACCAAGTGAAATGCAAGCTAGTTAATTGAACTTGAAACTTTTCATAGTTTTTCTGTTCAGAGTGGCCCTAGTGAGCATTGGAATAGCCAGCAGTCCAGTGTGCAGAGTGACCTGTGGGGAAGTAAGACACCAATGGGTCAAAATCCTGCTGTTTCTCCAAGCATCTACTTGAATTGCCTTTCCTCTATTTCAGCAAACAGACCCAGCCTCCAGGCTGCTTCTCTCTTTCTCTGCAGAAGATGTGTGTAAACAAATATGTGGGTGTTTATACATAATGGAACAGTTCCAGTGGGAAAGGTGGATGAATCAGAACATCTGAATTTTTGCAAGTAAATGCCCTTTCAGAGATTTGTTGGAGGCAGTTAATCTGCATGTTAAAACCAGCCTCTGTTATGTGTACCACCTCCTTTGAATTTGGAAGATGGAGCGTCCTTCTCTTGCCCCCTCTGATTTGGACTCCAAAAGACTTGCCCTTGCACTTCATGGTTCCTGTATCCAGGCAAAAGGCAGTTCTGTGGATCGGCGAGGATTGTTCCAAAGTTTTGCCTTGATGCAAAATTTTTGAAATATTAAAAAGAAAAGACTGGATAGTTGTGTTTTACCAAGTGCCACCAGGAAGTGCGGTGTATATGACACACTAGAAATACCTAATGGTTATTATGCTCTAATGTTCTGTGTGTATCACCCAATCTTGCTCCTTCCAGGAGAACAAGTAATCTGGGGTATGTATGCCACTCTTAACTTGAGTTCATGCCTGGAATGTACTGGGAAGGTTTCAGGGCTATGTATTTAATGAAGACTGGTGAAATGTTCAGAAGTACCTCACCTTCTATGCTGGAGTGGTGGGGAGTGGTTTATTTTTTCAGTTGTTTGTTTGTTTGTTTGTTTTCCAGCTGGATCTGAAGTGACCTAGGCAGATGCTTGTGCCGATCCCAAAGACAAGTGTGTGCAGGGATGGTGGCGACACGCCTGGGTATACAGCGCTGGGGGATTGCAGGTGTTTTGCTTGTGAGAATTGTGGCAGCAGATATCTAGAGAGAGACGCTGTGGAAGGCTTTGCTTCTGGTGCCCAGCAGTGACCTTAGCAGGCAACGGTTTCTGGATTGAAGGGTTAATGCAGTCTGGGTTTAGCTCCCAAGGTCTTCCGCCCTCTCCTAGGCCAGCAGCTGCAGATGACAAACATTCAAACTTAATGCTTACCTCCCCGTTTCTTTTGCCTTGTTGCAAAGAAAAGCTCCTCAAGCATGGGTTCTCCTCGTAAACCACTCTTAGCCAGCATGTTTTCTACCTTTATTACTCTCATTTAAATAAAATAAAAGATTACACATGGCAGTGAGCACAGCTTACAGTAAACAGCTTTTACTTAAATGCTTTGCTGAACAAGAAGTATAATTATTTTCTTATAGAGAAACATGCATATGTGCTCTGTTGAATCACTCCTGGTGCTGGTGATGGCTGCAGATTCATGCCCTTAGTTGCTTCTCTGAATACTGATAAAGTAGGAAAGTATGTACCAGAAACAGAATTCCTACGTGTTCTTTTGAAATGTGTTGTATAAAGGAATGACTGGGGGGAAAAAGGGCTAAAGATTTTTTCAGAATTACTGCTTTATCCTTCTTATGAAAGGATGGATAAAGTATTCAAATTAAAAATCATTAAAGATTAATAAAGAAGAGAGGCTACAGGAATCATTTTAATTTCCGTCGTTACCATATATAATGATAGCCTTAGGGTAGAATGAGAAACACGTAGCATGTATGAATAGAAATTTATGCATTAGGACTATACTATTTTTGCTTTTCTTGATGTGAATACATATCTAACAAAAATACTGTTACAGTACAAGTGCTCACTCTGTAAATAATTTAGCTGTTAGCTCTCACAATGTACAAACCATAAAATGACTGGTTTAGGGCTTCTCTTTCCTCAATGTGCAGAGGAGTTCTAACTACTTGAAAATCTTAAGCACCTGCACCAAATTCATCCCTGTAATGATACCAGGTATGGATTTGTCTCCCTGTCCTGATGCCAGCGTCGCACAGTGCTTTCCTATCTGCAGAAACAGAGATGAAGTTGAATGAAGCTCAGCAGAGCCTGGTGTGGGAGGTGAGAGTAGGCTCTGCAGCAGAGAAGCTCCTGCTGGAGGGTCCTGTAGCTGGGCAGGGTAAGAGCGTGCTCTGCACCGCCGTTGTATTGCTACATTCTGCTGCATGAAGAAGAGCTTCATTAAGACCTGGCAAAGGAAGGAGAAGCAGAGCCAAATGCCTGGCATCTCTATCTCTAATGAAATCCACTGGGCAAGTGGAAAGTAATACTGCTGTGGCGGTGGTGATGAATAGTTACTGCACTGAGCTCTCTCTTCACTGACAGCCCTCTCTGTTTTGGTAGAGTTAAGTCCCTTTGGTTCTGTGCATATTTACACTGAAAATGCCTGTTTTCTTGATGTAGGTCTAAAGGTGTTTACTTCCAGTAGGCTAATTGTATGATTCAAAGTCATTAGCGTTTAAGATGCCGAGTAGCTGTAATGCTCTCAGGTCTGCGCTCTGACTGTTTGTACATGTATTTCCTGGCTTGTGTCACAATATATCCGGGTTTATGATTGCTAATGACTACAGAAGGCAAATTTACAAAGCAGAGCAGATGGACACATAATCAGTCTAATGACTTAATGTCACAAATGAGATGACCTTGCAGTTACCTGTTATTCATTTTTGCCAAAACTGCTTCTGAAACCTTAATGCAGACTCTTAAGGCTGCTGCTTCGCTACTTACAGCAAATGTTACAGATTTCCCACCCCAGTCACATTGGTGCATGCCAAAGTTTCTGACTGTACCAAGAAAGCTTTTTTTGCCAAAGAAAGCTACATGCTTGCCTGCTGTTTTGTGTTATCAGTACGCCACTCAGATGATCACCTTTTTCCTTTGAAATTTTAACATCTTTCCTGAACGCGCTGCTGTCGTGTAGTCTCTTTGATGTGTGTGGCATTTGTTCTTGCATTTGTTCTTTTATTCCTCCACCTCCTCCTCAAACACATGTCGCACCTCGCTGTGTAATCTTACTCACAGAAGTCATCCTTGTCTTTTCCCTTTCCCCTTTCATGTAGAAAAACATTTAGACCTGTGGCTTATTCCTCATTAAATCAGTAGGACTTTGAGAGATGTTTAATTTTTATGTTATGCTGGAGTATTTTGAAAAGTTGGGGCCCCAGAAACCACCATGCTCATTCTTTCTGAGCTACCCAATTTTTAAAATGTTAATCCCCAAAGTATATAATTACTGAAAAAAAAGCAGGGGGGAGAGGTGTTCTCCAGAGAGAATTTTGTATAGCTTCTCAAAAAAAGCATACTCAGATGTGCCTTTTGGTCTGTGTGAAGGAGACGGGTCTCAGTTCCTATTATGCTTTCCAGTGGACTTGTAAGAGTGAACTTAGGTGCCTCTCTCATTCTGGCCTGAGTGATATTTGTTTGTTTTTAAAACTGAATAGGTTTTCCAGTTGATAATCTCAGACCTATGAACTTCTGCCATGTCTGTACTGCAAAAACTTTCCCATTTTCCCTGTCGAAGAGAGTCTATCATCATGAGAAGTAATTGCTCATTAGTACAGAGGAGAGGGGTGTAGTAATGTGGCATCAATTATTTAATGTGCGGCTGATCTATTAATGTTGTCCTTAGTAGGTGCATTACTGAAAGAAAAGACATGAGTCACTTCAGTTCCTTTCTAGGTCTCTGTTTTATCTTTGCAGTTTTTCAGAAAGTTATAAATTAGGTTGTTAACTAACTGATCTATGGGATATGCTCATTGTGCCAGTAATTTTCTGCATCAGTTGAAAATTACCTTCTTTTCTTTTGCCATCTGCATAATTATATTTTACCCTTTTGCCTGCGTGCATAATTTGTTATCCTGACAACCTTTACAATTCTAACGTTTTTGTGGGTTTTGTCTATTTTTCTCATGTGAATATGATATTGAAAAAATAGATATATACCCCAGTGATATGAAATTTTAAGTGACAGCACTGTCTAAGGCTAAAATTAATTAACGTGTCTGAATAAAGTAAATTGAAAAATTGTTTTGTAACTGCATAAAACTACATGTAAAGTAGCATTTTTATAAAATGGCGTTAATATGGAAAAATCTGAAGTAGTTGATTTTATTTTTTAGTAGATTTACCCAGTTGAATTAGTTTGACTCGTGGAAATGTGAAATGTTGGCAACTATAGTCATTGTCACATTGACTAGTTGGGTAATAATATTCCCATTGATCATCTCTTTTGAATATAAAGATATCCACGGGAATCTCTGTGGTACAGAGTGGTTTTTCAAGATGTGCCATAATTAAAATAATCTAAAAAACATTAATTCACGTTTACTTTAAAACGCTATTTTCTGCCCTATGACTGAATAGTGTATTGTAGGGATGGAAGCATAGAAATTCATCTCTTGTATATCTATAGATATCAATATCTTTCTCTCTCTGTGTATGTCTATACATAGTGAGATAATAAACCGAAACAAAAGTAAAACCAAAAGTGTGTCTATTTTCCGGTATCAGAGTAGCTGATACAGCTCTACTGGTATTAACCTTAATTTACAGGTGAGGGGTTTTATTTGTATTTTTTTACATCATTACTGGTGTACCACATCAGGCTTTGCTACATGGGAACCCCACTGTTATGACATCATGAAATAGGCAACAATAGCACCCTCAGACAAAAAATAAAAGATGCTGTCTAAAACCAGATGTACTATGTTGACATTTTTTTTCTTAGCATCAAGTTACACCCTGACCCATAGAAAGAAGAGTATAAGAAGAGAGACCTTAAATTCTGCGTATGATTTTTATTTCTTAAATATTCTACGTTTAGAGGAATGCAAAAGTAATTTATTCTTGAAAATTTTACCCTATCAGAGAGAAAGATTTGATTTACAACTCAGTTCTTAAATATGTCATTTTGTAGAGGTTGTGCTGGTACTTAGTCATAAGAGGTGCTTGGTTTTGTGGGTTTTCCTTCACTTTTTCTGATGGGTTCATATTGAGTGGCTGGCTATTGCTGGTTCTTTCTCAGTCAGTTATTGTAATAAGATTTTGACTTAGCTTTTCCATAAACTGCAGTAATAATGTCATTTCATGATTTTTCATAGAGACAAAGTTGATCTTTCAAAGAGACACAGCATCTTCAGAAGCATTCACGTGATTTCAACTTTCTGATATATTGAAGAGGCTGCAAGCTTATACTGTCTGAGCTTTACTAAATGCTGGACTTCTGTTAGTTTCTGAATTTTAAAGCTCAGTGTGCAAGCCGACACTTGCTAAGGATGAAGTTGCTTACTCTGGCTTAAGTCAAATTCCAGTACCTCCCAATGGGCTTTGCCATGCCAAGGTGGATGTGGCACCGAGGAACCGCTGGGAAGTAGCTTTTCCCTACTTTACCCCAGCTCCCAGGGGTCTGCTGGGCCTGGGGAGAAAGCCAGTGCCCATTACATGCTCAACAAAGCTGGCTGCTGGAGCACTGAGAAGGAAGGAGACCACCAGCACCTGCCTGTCCGCGCCTGTGGCTTTTTTGCTGAGGGAGAGGCCACCCAGCCCCTGCCTGTCCGTGCCTGTGGCTTGTTAGCTGAGGAAGAGCCAAGTCCTTCTTGGTCTGTATTAGTGGGCAGAGAGATGTATTCCTGTCCTTGTACGTGCATATGAAGCAGCTGCCAGAGAAAAGGTGCCTAATCAAGTTTAAAAAGCCCTACATACGATCTCGTAAAAGAGAAGCATTAGCATGTGTTCTGAAGTACAGTAGGAGGCATATTGGTATATGTAACAAACATAGATCAACCGCTTCTGCTACTCCGGGTGGATTTACTGCATACTGTATTTTGCTGCACTTAGAAAGAAAGACTCACTCACCAGTCTATGATGAGAATGTGTAAGCCATATTTGACTCCAAAGTTCTGTTTTATTCATTAAGTAGTAACTCATTTTCCAAATATCGAGCTGTTGTCACGGTAAAGATTGAATTTGTTGAGTTTTTTTTTAATTGGGATTTATATCTAAATGCACAGCAATTTCTACAGATTCATTCTTGTAAATTCAGTAGATCAGTGATTTATTTTGTTTCCTTTTAATTACAGTGGTTTGATTGGTTTTGAGGGCAAACCTGTGGTTAGACTAACTTCTGGATTTCATTTAGGTGTTGCTTTGGTTCAGCATTTGTGTGGCTCTTTTTTGTTAAGTAGTGGTTTATGTTTAAGTGTGCATCTCTCTGTTTTGTTGCTTGTTTGGGTTTGGTTTTGTTTGTGTAGTAATTGTAATAACGGGTCACCTTATGGCAGCTTGTTTCTTTTAGTCATCAACATGGATCCCAAATGTCTAATCTGGATGGAGACCAGCTGGTCCACCTAAAACCTTGGCCAGTTACCTGTCATTATCTTCACAGCAAGTTGTTCTTTATTCCTCTAAACTGTCCTTGCCTTAGGCTATTTAGCAATTTAAAATACTAAACCTGCTGTTATTTCACTGTCTCTTTTCTCTGAATGTGTCTCATTTGCAGTTTGCATATGTTGCAAATTCCCAGTTTAACATAATTTTTAGCAATTGTCATCAATGTGTTTTGAAATCGACTTAATGCATTAGTGATTTGAAAATTCAGCAGAAAGTGTTGGGTTTGGAGATACACAGGTTGAGGGTGTTTTTACTGAGCTGGGAGGAAGGGCAGGATGGATTTTACCCATATTCCATAAACTATATGCAGCATATCTATTTTTTTTCTTTTAAACTTCTGAAAGAAGGTTCTCCATGAGCCTGGAGTTTATAATCTATTAACTGGATGTGAGTAAACCAAAAAAAGATGAAGCGTCTTAATTTTAATCTTAGTATTGATTTAATAATGAAATGTAAACCCATACTTTAAAGACACCGTAGAGTATTAGGTTTTAGATCTTGTTTGATAAAGCTCCTGAAATGGGATAGTAAATGAAGAAGCCAAATTCCCTTAAGAAAATAACTTTTGGGAGGCAGAACCTTAGAAATCTCGTCCGCTGGTGGTTTTGGCAGGTAGTTGCGGTATTCCCAGGATGTGAGAATTCACTTGCCAGAGCTGAATTTGAATTAATTACAAAATATCAAGAAAAAAACCAGCAAACACAATTAACATGAAACACCCTCATGCATTTCCTTCATCTCCTGAAAAGTTACTGTAAGATGTCTTTCCTTTCGTGAGTTTTATCTGGTTGTTTTCTATTGTAAGAGTTGCAGTGATCCCTGAGCTGACTGTCTTAGTGTTTGTCGTTTTAAATAAGACTATATGTCTGGGTAAGATGAACAGCAAACAGCAAGGTTTGAAAGTCACACAGTTGTATTTGTCTGCCCGAGAAAAAGAAATAAAACCCCTTCAGTTTAGGAAGCATTTGAATTTGTTAGGTTTACTGTTTGGGGTAAATACAGATTCTTGTAACATCAAGATCTAGATAAGATTTTTCCAAGAAAAGTGGTAGCCTCACTTCTGAGGAACAGCTCTTCTTGCTTACAAGGACAATGTGATTTCAACTTTTAATTTCCTTGTTCTGTTCAAGATTGTGTAGTGTTTCCTACTGGGATTTTACTTATTTCACTGAACCTTCTCTTTAAAGAACGTACACTATATATACGAAGTAGTGCAGCCCTCCCTAAAAGCAGGTAGGGAATTTTCTATTACTGTTGTATCTGCAATTATAAAATATAACAGAATGTGGAAAAGCTTATCTGTACAAAGTAATTCGATAACAAAGCTATGAAAAATGCCTGTTGCTTAATAGAAAGTTGATGTGTGAGTATGGGATTTTCAAAGTAACCGTTAAAGTGATGGGAGCTGGCAAAATTGTATAATGGAAAGATTTAAGTCTATCTTGGCTTTAAACATTGTGGTAATTGTTACTAACGTGGATAAATGTCAAATGAGTATATGTGATTTGTGGTTTGAGGAGTACTTGCATTTGCAAGGTCCAAAACCAAGGGGAACTGAGTTTGTAACAGCATTTTCATCAGAACACGTAAATATAAAGTAAAGCAAATGCTTCCTCAGAGAGCTGCTTATCAAATCATCAGTATTTTTGTCATCATGATAGTTTCATGAGCTTCCATGGATCTGTACTGTTTAAATATGATCCTGATATGGGTGACAAGTTCCTCTTTGAGTGAAGGTTTCTCACCTCAGAGAGCTTCTAAATACACAGCCTAACATTTCCATTTACTGCCACGGCTTGTACATTTTGACATCAGTCAATTGTTTTAAAAGAATCCATGTTGCTTCACACACAAAATAGTCACTAATGATGATAGATAATAGATTAAAGAACCAGACCTTCAATTAAAAAAAGTACTGATATATACAAACTGGTGGTGATTTCAGAAGCGGGTAAAGTTCTGATGCAAATGGGTACCTCTTGGACAAATGTGCTTGTTTGCTTATACATAACCTACAAAGGACCCCTGCACCATGTTCTTCTCCAACATTGGAGTAAAACCTTTCTTGAAATACTTGCTATTTGGATATAGAGAAATGAACTTTCAGGTTTGTGCAGGTAAGTAGAATGCTGCTGTAAGTTGAGTGTGCTGTAGCACAGGGCAAAGAAGAAATAACAGCTACCAGGGACTTGGCATTTGGGTAATGCGAGGCCAGTTGGCAGCTGCCAAACCTAAATCATTAGAAAGAAGCAATCCCACTCTTCCTAAATGAATCTGTTGACTTCCAGTTAGCACATATGGTTTGATGACTACGGCATAACACTTCTTGCTTCTGTTAGGCAGATTCTTTATTTGCATCTGTGTTCTGCATGCAATAAAATAATGTAAAGCAGCTCAATTACAGCGCTTGGATGAGGTGCTCACCCTAGCCCCAAGGGGAGAGTGTCAGGTGTATTATGGTAGTTTGGACCAGTGAGCATACCTACACTGCTCAAATCTTCGGTGGCATTGTCAGTGTCTTTGTAGCACCATGCTCTGAGCCACTACATTTTAGCATGTTTTCTTGCCTGTACATTACACAGCTACTGAGAAGTTCCTCACATATGAAGTGCTGACAGTGTGGTCATCCCTGCTGCCAATTTCTAGGGCCAAAGGGAACTTGGTGAGCGTGTTTACATGAACTTCTCAAGATCTATCTGATCAGAGCTAAAATTGCCTCCTGATTTATTGGAGCTGATGACCCTTAAGCAAAGACCATTAGTTTGCTGAAAGACTCTCATTTGACATAAGTGGGCTCTAGATCAGGCTTCATGTCATTAAAAAGCCATATTTCCTGCTTCTTGGAGATGAATGTACTGGATTCTTACAATGATATTTGAATTAAGCATTATAAGCCTGATGTAAGAAGTAATGGGTGATATTCTGCAACGTTAGTTATAAGGCAAATTGGAATACAAGATGATAATGGTTCCAGAAGGCCCTGGTGATTATTAGTCTTGTCATCCTTCTTCTCTCTGTCACCTCCCAGAGTCGGAAACTGGTGTGGAGGCAGAGACCACAATAGTAGAGACAAATATCAATAACTTTGCAACCAACTTGGTGAATTCAAGCCTGCTGTGGGTTTTTGAAAAGTAGCTAATTGTCCCCTGTCAGCAGTGTGCAGTTAAAAATGCATTTATGGGGAAAAATAACAAAAAAACCAACTTTGAAGTCTCAAAGCCTGATGTTAAAGAATTTGAAAAATGTTTAGATAAAAAAAACTAATGTAGAATACAAAAGGATTACAAGAGCAGGCTGTAGCTATAAAACCTGAAGAGTTTTCTCACAAAACTGGTGAGAAACCGCTTCTCTGTCATTCTGAGATGACAGAGAAGAAGTCTTTATATATAAAAGTTTCTTTTTCCTTGGAGGTTGAGGCAGATTGTGCTCTCTCATGAATTTCATAGTTCTAAATATTAAATTTGAAGAAAATGTCATTTCAGGAGACACTTGAACTGCATAGAATTACTTGGAAAGGTGCCTGATTTTAATTCTCTCTCTTTTTTCTCAAAAAAACACCAAACATCTGACGGCCCTGGTGACTGAAGTCTGGTGTTGTGCTAAGTGATGCTGCATTGAGTTTTCAGCAACTGTCTTCTGCCCAACTGAAGGCTGAAGCTGCTCTGATCACTTGTCAGGTTTATGCATGGTAGTAAAGTGGATGTCCAGGAGGTCTCTACTGTCCACAGTTATGGGTGGGTGCACTGTGTAACTGCTCCATAGCATTTATAAAATACACAGCATATATAAAATTATGTCTCTTAACATATGTACATCTCCTTAGCATTCTTAGGAGCATTCTCAGTGTCGTGTGTGTGTGCTTTCCTTCAGTGCCTACTTGAGCAGTAACACTGCTGCACTGTCACTTTGTAGATGGCTTTCCCTGAGCAGAGAGAAGACCTTTCTTTGTGTTTTGTGGTGTTTGTTTCTTGGAGAGAGGAGGAAGAGAATTGAGGATAGGGTGTAGTAAACCCAAGTAGCTGGCTTTTCTCTTCCATGTGGTGTTGTCTTCGATTTTTTCCTCAGCAGGTTTCTCCTGTGCAGCCTATTCACAGGCAGAAGCCAGAGAGAGATCTGACTAATTTGCAAAACTGATGTGCAGGCGATATATTTTTCAAATCCAAGTTATTTCTTATTTCCTTCCTCATTTTTTGCTATCTTAGCCTTAAAACAAGTACATCTCATAAAAGGTTGTTCTTGTCAGTTAACTCAATGGTACAGATTCTAATCTTGCATTCTGAGCATGAATAACAAAGGCTGTAGTACAGAGAAAATTAGAGGTGAGCTCGTTTTTCTTTATTCTTGATTATAGAGTTCAGTGCTCGCGCTGCTCCCTTCACTGAAAGAGCCCTGTAATCACCCTCTGCACTTCCTTTTTATGCTCTCCCCCTACTCAATTAAGAACTCATTAAACTGCACACCTGCATTGTCTTTACCCTGAACTGTAGTTTTTAACCCCCTGCTTCTTCATAATTATAATACAGCCTGTGGATTGCTTGACTTCAGCTGAGTAAAAATCGCAGTAAAACTTATTTATGAAAATAAAACTTCTGTATTATTTAAAGTCAGTTCATAAACAAGAAGTGAGAGTTTAGGACTAGAGATTATATTTACCATGACTTTCTAAGTGGATCGGCCAGAGTGCTGACTGGTGAATTACTATAGTATCTGGTGAATAGCTGTAGTGCAGTGATGCTCCCATTTGAGTGGATATGATGGAGCGGAAGCTCGAGGACCTGCTGTAATATTTATGTTGGATGTAACTCACCAGATGGCCTGGATTCATGACTTTTTTTGAGTATCCCATCTTGGGATATGGACTTTGTTAAGCCTTGGAGGAAATGTTTTGATTCTGGTGCGTTTTGGAGGATCTGTTGCAAGTAGCATGAGTTTAGGGCTTTTTCCTGGTATTTTGGCAGAGATTCCCTAAAAAGGGCACACAGCCTGTATGCTGTTAGTGTTCAGCCATGTTCAAGGGGTACTGTAAATATATAGGATTCACTGAGGAAATGTCTGTACTTCATGCCTCTGTTTTCTCCAGTCATAAGGTTCCATAATTTGCCAATGGTTACTGCTGATTTGCTGGTATGGGAAGAGAGGCAACAAGAGTAGTGGACCTATAGATTTGGACAATATAACCCTCAGTGCTGAGTGATATTTGCATATGAGCTCTGGGACTTCAGGTATCTTTTTCTTACATACTTTCTTAAATTTATTTCCTTCCAAGCCTAGCATTTAATGCAAACATAGCAAGGTTTTACAATGCTTGTTTTTCTAAACTCTTTACTTACTGTCACTGTAAGATCCCAATGGTAAAGAAGCTGCGAGAAATATCAGCTTTACTTTAATAATGGTTTAGCATCCTAAGAGTGGTTTTTACCCTGTGCATCTTTACAGTGTACTTTATACACTTTTTCTGCCTACACTGAGTAAATTTTATGTGGCACTGCCAGAAAGTCATTTGAGTGCTTCATCCTCTAAAGTTTTAAATGACAGCAAAACGAGGGAGGCCAGAAGGAGGGCAGAAGGGACAAGATGTCTGCACGTTCTTATTCTTTAGTAAGAGACAACAGAGACATCTCAGAAGCAGGGGAAAGATGAGAAGTCCCAGAAGGGAAGGCATAAGTGCTTCAGCAACATGGGGAAAACAGAGGAGAAAGGAAAAGATTGTAGCAGCAGCCCACAAGACTGAATGGAGGAGTTCAGTCCCATGTGACATAGACTGTTGCCAATTTTCTCATGGGTCGCTACAAACAGGCTGACACCTCCATAGCAAACGAGGTGTGGAAAGTCATGAGTACTGCCAAATGTCCACTAAATGTCCCAGTAACACTCCTTCTAAAGAAAATGTGTAAATTCAAGAAAGCACAGGGACAGTGTCTCTCCTGACTAGTTCTAGCGGGGAGTTGTGCTGCATCTGCGAGGGCCAGCATGTGGGAGAAGCCTTTGGGAAGCATTGTTGGAGCTGTGCCTTGTTCAGGGATAGCTGCAGTCTCTGGGAGGGCTGCACAGCCAGACACAGGCAGCAGCCTTGTCGCTGCACTTGTGCTGCCATTGCTGTGCCTGCTGACAGGTGAACATTGCCTGCTGTTGAAGGGCAGTGATTCCTCTACAGAAGATAATGTAGGTATACATGGTGTAGAAAAATAATCACCTCTCCCACAAAAAACCCCTATCTGGACTCTATAACCTTCACTGGTGTAGCAGATAACAAGTAGATCCCCTCTGGGAACTGATATTTTCCCAAATGTGTCACACCAGAGGCTCTGAAACCTGGTTATTGCATATATTTTGTTGAGGGGGAAGTGTTAATGTCTAACTTAAAACTATATGTAAGAAAACAGCAGGAAAAAAAACCAGTCAGCCTAATGTTGTGGCTAAATGAGCTTTTATCAAGGACATGAGCAAACACATAATTGCCAGTTTGATTGCGGTTCACAGTCAGAAAAATGTGTATGCTTGCTGGGCTCCATCAGGAACACCTGTTAGCGGGAGGGATTCCTCTCTGATGAAGCTGAAAACTCCTTCCCAAAAGGGAGATTGTTTCAGATGCTACTAAGTGTTTCCCTGGGCTATTGCTGGAGCTTGCAAACTCCAAAGCACCAAAGGGAATCCTAACAAATTGAAGCAAAGATGCAAAGTGTAGTGCTTAGGTGCAGCACTGAGCAGCAAGGGAGTACAGACAGACAGCAGGAGCCCATCCAGCCCTAAAAATGGGATGGGAGACGTGAGATTGTACTAAACGAAATGGGAATAGAAGTCCAATTTTCTGCATTGTATACCCCAGATAGTGATTTGGGGTCTTGATCAAAGAGTGTAAATGTAGATGTAGCTGATGTGTATTCTCTGGATATTTACAGTATGTTTACGCATATGTGACATTATTACGTTGCACGGTAGGCATTATTAGTGGTATGAATTTGGAAAGGGTCACAGGGCATGAGGCTGTAAAGGAGTTATGCACATTCTCTTAAATGAAGGGCTATAAATCTTGTAGAATTTTCCAGTCATGTAAAATTTACCAACCCTTGGTACCACTGCTTGAATATTACTTTTCTGTTGTTAACAATTTATGTGAAATTCTCTCTTGTCCCTTTGGCTATTTATTCCATTGGCTCAGGCAAATATTTGTTGAAAAAAGCTCTCCTGGGATGGCACACTTGCTTTGTAGCGTGGGCAGCATGAAGCAGAATGTGTGTAACTTACACAAATAACAATTGCAAAATACCCATTGACTTTAAAAGATAAGTGACTTGTGCAGAAATTTGAAAGCACTCTAAGAGTGGCCTAAGCCAGTTTTCTCTGCCTACACAAAATGCCAAAGCTTTTAAGTATGTTATCTTTGGATCCTTTTAATGTTAAATATTTATTCCTAGTTTCTTTGGCTTTGTGGGGAAGGTGTTAATATTAGCTCAGGCTCTGTGATATAGAGTAAGAGAGAGAAGTAAGATGAAAAATTTCAAGTGGCGTGACTAAGCTATGTGATAGCACAACAGTTTAGCAGACAGAAGTGTGTGGACAACTGCTCAGTTTCATAATGCTTTTTCTTTGCAAATCTGTCGCACTAAAAAATTCAACAAACTCAGGGAAGATTTTATTGAGACTGTGTCCTACATTCTTTTCTTACTCAACCAATAGTAAAGAGACTGTCTTCTCTGAGAAACCTATGAGTTATTGACTATGTTTTTATACCAATATTAAAGATGTTTTTATTTGCAAGAACATTTGTGATACTGTAAACCTGGGTTCTCTTGGAACATTCAAAGTTGCATCAGAAGCTATAAGCCAGATAACTAAGATGCTGGCATCCAGGAGGAGTTTTTATTGTGCGACAAAAGTAACAATTGAAATACATTTTCTTGATGGTGTCTGAGTTATGACTCATCAGATCTACATCTTTATGTATTTTGGTCGAATCGAGCAATGCTTATGCCATGGTACAACAGCTGTGCTCATTGCCATACTCTGAGTGTAAGCTTTGGTGACTGTGATTCTTTTTTGCTCAGCTTTCTCTTTAGTGGATGTTGCTGTTTATCCTCATACTAAAAATTCAAGTCGGCTTTGTATCACTCAGTGTGACATTTTGATATTTTCTCCTGAGTTGTGACTAACAACGAGATAATTCAGGAAAAGCAAAATCCAGGATGTTGCTTGGTAAACAAGATGTGCTTGGAAATGCAAAGTGAAGAGTGCCCATGACTTCTTTATTGTGCCCCTCTGTGCAACCGAGTCCTGCATATTGTTCCTGCACAACTGCTGCCTTGCTCACTGCTTGTACTGAACAGCAGTTACAGTAATTCTTCAGCATTTTTATTCAGTCAGAAAGGAGTTCTTGCCCTACTCACATTACACCTGTGCTGAGAAATGAAGTGGGTATTGTCCTCCAAAAATTATTACCAACTTTAATTGTCTGTCTGTTTGATGACAGACAAATTCAGCAGGCACAGATGTTTACACTGGTCTTAGCTGAACCTGTTCCGAATTGGTTCGTAGCATAAATTTGTAATCCATGAAGGGAAAACAAAAGAAAGATAAACTGTTTTATGAAGACTGAACACATATTGAAGTTATGCATAGTATACAGTTAAAACATGTAATGCTAACAATGTAAAAAAGAAACATCAATGTTCCAGTTTTAAATTCTGTGTTGGAAATACCTTGTCCTTGAAAAGCTCGACAAGGGCTGTCTCCCACAGAGACTGGGTAATAGCTAGCTTTAAAAAAGGATTAGCACATGTGGTGTTTCATGGAATGGGGCCTAATCTTGACTATGACTTTTAGGTTTCACCAAAGTACAAATGCTAAATAAGATGGGAAGTAAATCAGAAATCTCCTGAGGTAAGATCACAATTGTTGTAGTAAGAGGAGTATTTTGAAAAGACAAATAAAGCTGGCGAATACTGAAACACAGTTTTTGTTGCAAGTTGACATCATATGTAATTGTGTTCCTCAAATGTGCAGCATAACAGATGAGTTATTAAGGTCTCAGAAGCATCTGTTGTCTATGAACAATCACTTTCTAACTGCTAGTTACGGTATTGTTTTCAGGACTCACTTGTGACTTTTACAGCCCTAGGAAATCTTTTGAGAGTCTTTACTGAAGCCGCGCAATCCTGTTCTTTGTTCAGTTGCTCTATGTAGTTGGTTCATGTGAGATGTGCATTCTCCAGTTCACCTGAAGAGGAACCCTGCAACTTGCTAGCTCACCTCCATCACATGGAGCTTGAGATGAAATCCTGCTGTAGAACGGGTACCCCTGAAATGGGGACCCCCGAGGTTGATGCACCCATCACCAGTTCAGGCTTGTGCTCCTGCAGAGGGCTGAGCAGTGCTTTGCCAGCAGCTGCCCTTTCAAGGTCAGCAGGGAAGTTGAGGGTACCCACTGCTTGTCCTGAGGTTTTTCCTTTCTGTGAATCTCTGAAGGCCTCAGAAAAGCTCGTATTGATAGCTCCACCTTGGACTCAACAGCATCGGTTTTGTGATTTGCTGCTGACATCAATCCAGCTGTAATTTCCCAGTGTCATTTAAAGAGTGATGAGCTAATGCTGCTACCCCTGTGCTAGCATGAAAAGTAGTTATTTCTACTGGCCAATACTATCTGTAAGGCAGTTAAGCCAAGGTATCTTCACTGCTCATCACCCCACTGTGCTTTTAGGTTGTTCAGCTCCAATTTGATGTGGCAAACACCCATTTTATTCTGTATTTCCTATTTTTCTGTGAGATTGCTCCTATCAGCCACCTCGTGGGATCACTATGGGAATGCACTCAAGAAAGAAAATATTAGCATTAAAGAAGTCGTATTATCCTGGATAGGGTGCCACCTTCAAACATGCCTTTACAGTTGTTTAAGCTTATCTATCACTATTATCACATTTTCTGAGATTATTCCCATGTCCTTTGAGTAGGTGCTGCTGAGTCAAGCATTCTTGCTGCTATTATATTTGACCCTGGAGGTACTGGGGGAAAGAAAGGCCAGCTAAAGGATCCAACTTCTTTAAGAGGAAAAATGCTCCCTCTGACAGAATTCTGGAAAATAATGGACCAAAAAACCAAGTTCACCACTGCTGTAACCAGGTGCAACTACAGCAGAATGAGCAGAGACTGGTGAGGAACTTAATTCTGTGTATTTGTTCACACAGAGCATATACTTTAACAGGAAACACATACATAATAGAGCAGGTTTTTTGGATAGAATTGTTTGTGCTGAAACAAAAGTTACAGGATCAGTGTGTATACTCTGATCATCTAAGTCTTGTTTCTCCCTTTTAACTGCATTTGTGTTGAATGCAGAGTATATCATATAACTTCTATCACTACTTTTTGTATTTCAAAGTATGGCAGAAATCTTATCTGCAAATTGAGATCAAAGGTAAAATTCAGCTGATTTGCATCTATGCAGCCTTCAGAAAGGCTGCACATGTATAGTCAAGAGCCAAACATATCCCTATATTTTTACATTTTAATCTTAAATCTGTAATGAAAATATTTTTCTGTAGTGTAAGAGGTTATTATTGCATTTCAACCAAGAATATTATCATAATACGGCAAAAAATGATTGACATTTTTGAGTTTCAGCCCTTGCTTATGAAAAGATTTTGCACCTTATTTAAGTCAAAGTTCAAATGCTACTTTGATCCAGATGCCTATTTTTGGATCTGTATAAACACAAGCGAGTAGAGAATCTTTTTCTTTAAATCAAAATGCATTTTTTTTTTCTTTCTTCATCCAAGAACATTCTTCTTTCAAGGAAACTTTTTGAAAACTTGCATCAAAATTCTTGTTTTGATTGTAAGTGATAACTTTATCTAAGACTATTACAGTGGAATCAAATGAAGTTAAATCCAGTGTCCAGTGACTATTTTCCCCCTCTTGTTGTGGATTTCCAATGATTTCCCATATGATTAATTGCTAAATCTTCAGAAAACCAGATCGATATGTTTTTACATTCCCTGAGAAACTTGTCCTGCCTCAAGCAAGAATGGACAGAAATGGTTGTGGATGGCCAACCTGCCATCCTTAACCTCACAGCACAGATCTGCCCCTGGAAGTAGAGACATTGCATCCCCAGACTAAAATTCTTGTCTTTGTCCTTATTCAGTAATTTCCCAACGCTTACTAGCCATATTCACTTTTAGTCTAAATGATGATTGCTCAGCTCTACCCTCTCACCATGGAGAATGTGTAGCTATGCGAGGCTCTTTGATGGTATTTTGCAGTGATGTCATCCTCCTCTTTTTGAACACAGATTCATGACCACATCTTTTTTGCCTACCCATAGCTACTCCTCCAAGGTATAAAGTCAGCACTAGTCAAAGGCCAGCCACTGAGCAAGAGACCTCATAGTTGGCTACTCAGAATGTAGCTTTCCTGCATGATATCTGTTACTAAGTCTCTAGGCCTTGTTATGCTAATAGATATTTTGGGATGTAATCCAGAACTAGAAGCTACAGTGTTTCCTTTGAACAAGCTAAGTAGCAGACCCTGTAAACTTGTCTTGATGGAAGTCTAAGATACCAATTGCAGAATTGCCTATGAATGAAAATTATCATTCTTAGCCTCTTAGTGTGCTCTCTGCACATACTGTAATAACTAGGTAGGATGCTGAGCAAATGTGAGGCATTGCAGGGAAGGGCAACATCATAG
Organism: Mesitornis unicolor; assembly: GCF_000695765.1. NCBI lineage: Eukaryota > Metazoa > Chordata > Aves > Mesitornithiformes > Mesitornithidae > Mesitornis > Mesitornis unicolor. The sequence continues at coordinate 52,781 of NW_010197049.1, forward strand.
GAACTGAAGGTGCTGTTCAGCTGCTCTCCAGCAGTCTCTTGAATGAGGAACAGTCCAGCAGTCAAGGGGTTATTTGGGTTGTTGGTAATGGATACCCTGCCTGGTTTGTCTCATCAGCAGGTTCTGGGCAGGCATACAGGTGCATCTGGTATGGTTTGTACGTGCTTAGCAAGAGTCAGTCTCTCTCCTGTGTCCTGGCTGATGCAAGCCGGAGAACCAAGCTAACACTGAAATGGGAGGGCCCTGTCTCTCCTTCAAGCTGGAATTGAGAAGCTCCTTTGTGCATGAGCTCATCTGCCCCAGCAGAGCATGTAGGGCCAGGCTGGCTGATTTATTAAAAAATTAAAATGTGTTGTACAGTGGCACAGACGATAAACTCCCAAGTACATCCTTCACTTCACACTGAGAATTACAAGGACAACTAATGCATACATTTAACATTTTACTTGAATGCTATTATCACAGGTATGTTTCATGGTATATTTCCATATGGGTGTGCTACCTAGCTATGACCTAAATTAACTCTTCTACCTGCCACATAATTAATGAAGTTGAAATGACTTAAGTACAAAGTCAAGTCATATTACTGAAATGGTATGTGTTGTTATCGACATGTTATCTCATTTGCATAATGAAATCAGATGGCTTTGGAATGTTTAAGCTTTTTTATTTTAGATGTAATTGTCATTGTGTCTTTCATTATTAACTAAAGAAAGTTACAAGAGTAATGCATGTGAACTTTTGGAATGATTGATTTCAAACTAAAAGCCAGAGCAAATTAAGTGCCTTGTACTGATGTGATCTGGCACCAGTGAAGGACAATAATGATTTTAAGACTCATTTATTCGGCCTTAAGCTTATTTTTAGATCTGAAGTTAAAGTAAAACTAGAAGTTTAAGCTATAAGTTAGGCATGCCCTATGTAAGACTTGCAAAATTTTCCTGTATACAGACAATTGGGTCATCTTGAGAACAATGTAGAAAGTGGGTAATTTGTGCTTAAACTTACCTTAACACTGAAGTTGGGAGTAAGAATTGGATGTATTCTGAGAGTTCATTTGTTCAAAATGTGGCTTTTTATGTTAAGTTGAAATCAGTGAGCACTCAGCTGTTTGTGTAAATGTGGTAACTGTAGAAGTAGTTGACGTTTAACTCCAGCCTCTGTAGAGAGAGTAGCAGAGGTCAGAGTATCTCTAGTCACTCATTCTTATCTGAGGGCTGAACAAGGCTTGGATAAGTAGTTATTAATTAGCAGCAATTTACTGTTTTTCTCACAATAAACTGACAGCTTGAAAAGAAATTATTCTGTTAGAGTTCAACACCTGATTTGCTTTTAGCAGCTTTCCTCTTATGATGAAAGTTATATTTCTTACAATTAATCCCAAGGTTTGCAAGTTATTGTTAAAATATATCACTTGTGTATCTCTAGTATAGTCTATGGGCTGAAGAAAGCAACAATACAAATTCAATTAAGAGATTTCTTTAAAGTTAGCTTATATGGAAAAAGGTGTTACCAAGCAATTCAGCCTAAAATGTCCAAGCGTACCTTATTTTTAATGGAGAAGGCCTTAGCTTTCATAAGAATTTTTCAGAGCTCAGATGAGGTAATATAATTCCATTTTCAAGACCAGATAGGTTTTTAAGTTAGAATGAAAGGTGTTAAAACAGGTATTATTATTATTAAGGTAAAGAAAATATCTGCAGTATCAGAATGAAGTAATTCTTCTTCCACCCATGATGTCCATAAAATTTTGAAAAGTGGCACAAGTATTTTGACTTGTAGATCTTGCAAAACAAAGCTCTAGCTCCACAAGCTCTCTATGACTTTGAAGATCAAACAGCGATCCAAAACACCAGTTGTGGCATTAAAGAGGAAAGCGTAAGATCATGGACAGCTCCTGAGCTCTAGGAGTTCCTAAATCTGGAATGAACCTTCCTTGACGTACTGGCAGTCCCTTGCTGAATAGCCACTTCTGCGTTTGTGCTATTTGGGGGTGTTGTAGCCAGGGGTAGTCTAAATCTGCTGAGGTAAAGCTGATTTGGTGTATTGTAGTACTTTCATCTGTTGTCTTATTGGGTCAGTGTGTCTCCACTAGGTGTATAAGAGACATTGCATAGGATATGCTGCCAGCTTTTATCTACCTTGCTTTGCTAGGTGGTGTCACAGTACTTATTACATGCTCCAGTGCTTAAAATTGCGTAGAACCATATATTCCTCTTTTCCTTCATGCAAATATTGGGCTGCCCCTAGAGAATTTCTAGGATGCAACCTCTGCTAAGAGAGGGAAGCCTTCAGTCTGTGTTGAGCAGTAGGCAGAAGAGTTTCAGGAAGGAAGGACCTGTAGCAACCTTCTGAGAATTTGCAACCCATGCAGAGAAACTGAGAAGCTGCTGAAGAGAGCAGGGAGCAGACCCAGTCAAAACTCAGAGGTGCTGAAGAAAAAAACTTCCTAAGACCATAGGAAACAAATGTGTGGTTTGCTGCAAGCCAGAAAGCCAGAGCTGATTAAAGCTCTACCTGGAAGCATGAGCCTGTCCTGCAAAATACCTAAAACTCTGTTTTCTGCAGCCAGGGCCCCATCACACCAGGCATAACGTGTAGCTCTTGCTTCCCTAGTGCAGTTATATAGTGGAAGGTGAACCTGTGCTCTGAATGGGTGCAGTCAGATTTTTTTATCTGGTTTGGACTGAAAACTCAATTTGAAGCTAAGAAATCTTTGCCAGTGTCTTTTTTTATTAAAATTGTTAACTTTCCTAAAAGGTCATGCCTCAGTAGAAAAGTGCTTAGATAAATTAGTGCATTTGCAAAGAGAAATCTTTCAAGAAAAGTTCTCATTCAGCTGTATTTCTGTTCCATGGAGTGTAGGAGGATGAGAATTTTTTTTAGGATAAGCATTTTTATGTTCCAGGCTTGTGAAATTAATAGTCCTTTGACTGTTGTACCTTAAGGTTTGTTCTGTTTTCACAGGTAACTATTTTAAAAGCTGGAAATCCATTGAATATGGAAGGAACAGCTGCTATAGCAAATGTACCTCTTGATGCAAGCAGCATAAAACACGAGGAGGTCTGGCAACTGAAAACTTACTTTACTTTGAGGTGTCGCAGACCCAGTAGGAAAACCCCAAACAGGTTTCATTAACAACCTGTTCAGAAAAAAACCAAACAGGCTGTAAAGAGAATCTTTCTGAAAAGGTTCAGGCATATGTTTTCCAATACATTAGAAAGAGACATTGAATGTTGCATTTGCTTTGAGTGGAGGAGAGAAAGGAATACTATTATTAGCAAAGGTTTGGGCTGAAACTGGAACTTAATCCTCCCAGATGCATTTTCCTACTTAACTGAGCTTTGAAAGCCAGCAGTCACAGTGTGTAAAATGCAGCGTGTTAGGAACAGTCCCTTTCTCCACTCCAGATTTATTATTGGAATTGAAGATGATTAAGTATAAAGAACATGCAGAAACAATTGGGGTGTAAACTGCCCATCTTTAATATTCATTTATTTGAACTGGGACATTACTTTTATATCGAAGAGCTTTTACAGTAAAGTGTAACTGAAATTTTGTTTGTTATCTGTTTGCCTCAGAAAATACTGCACGCCTGAACTTCACTTGTGTTTTTTGCTTAAAGGAAAAACATAAAACCTTGCCCCTCTACATTAGCCTATAAACTACAATAGCTCCTGAGTAGACTTCTCTTTGACTTCAGTGGGAATCTCAGATGGAGGAAAGCTCTATTTTCATGTCTTCTGAAAACAGTGGCACAGAACCTGCTATGTTTTTTCCATTCCATTTTAAATGAGTGATTCCATTATTTTGATGCACTTCAGGCAGTTATGGGGTACAGACATCTAAGCATATGTGCGTGAATATATAAAGTAATTTCTAGTATGTTTTCTAAAATAGACTGGAAGCAAAAACAAGGAAAGAGAAGAAATGGATGGCAATGACAACATAAAGGGACTTAGCTAATTGCTTTAGTCTCCGTTTTCTTTTAAAATAGTATCTCCTACAACCTGGGTGTGGGTGGGCAGTCTTTATATGGGTCACCATCAAAATTTTCAACTGCGATGCCTCAGTGTTTCTGTCTAGGTGCGAACTGGGTTGTATTCATCACTGGAGACAGATATTAGCTCTATTTAGCATTTATTTTAAAAATTTAAATGGAATGGATGCCTTGCTTCAGTACTCTTAACTGATGTTCCCATATGAAATATTGAAATGTGGTGCAGAGAAGGTTCCTTCCCCACCTTGGACTGCAATAAGCTTGTGGTGTTTTGGAACCAAAGTGAGAGACTGACAGCAGTACTGCTCGTTTAAATGGAATTTTACAGAATCATGGAGGGAGATAGATATGGCCATCGTCTCAGAAACCTTGTTTTGTTTTAAAAGACATACATATAAATACCTCTGCATTTGTTAAAATACAAAACAAAATAAAACAACGCCACAAAAACCCCAAACCACAAAAAACACCCACAAAAAATGGAATCATAATTTCCTTATAGAATTACTAGAAAACAGGAAAAAAATTAATGAGAGTTATGGGAAGGTTGCTGTGGAAACAAAAGAGGAACAGTGAAAAACATCTTTGAGGAGATGGGTCAAGTAACTTGGGTAGAAAATCAGTTATGCTTAATTATCAAAAAGAAAATACCAAAGACATCTTAGGGGAGGTTTTTTATCTTCACTTTCTGTGGAAAAGTTCAAGAACAAATAATGTATCTGCTCTATTAAATGCATACACTTTCCATAAATCTGTAGATGAGTTTATGCCAAGGAAGCAAAATTGATGAACAGAACAATTCTGTAATTGGAAAAAATAGCGAAATGAAGTTGCAGTTGCAAGGATGTGCTGGATTGAAGAAAGTAGTCTGTTTTCTTACTGCTCACAGTGGGTGCTCTGTAAAAAGATATTGATTTGCGTGGTCAAGTACAGCAGCGAATGCGTGAGGAGTACCTCATGAAAAAATGCTCTCTGCCAGTAAATCTGCACTCCGCAGTGTGTTGGATGGGATGTCTGGTAGCAGAAAATGGCATTGTGGCTCTCAAAGATGAGATGCTGTATAGTGAAGTTATGCGTTAGCAAAGCCAAAATCCGTATCAGGATATGTCATGTGCTCGTTTTTTTAATGCCCTGGTTGATGTGCCATAACAAGAACACCAATAAGAATGGTAGAAGAAAAAAATCAGGCTATTCATAATGCCGGTGCTCAAGCAGTGCCATCTGAGAGCTGCAAGCACAAGTGCTAGCGTGGCAGGATTTATGGGCTGTTATGCACTCTGTTATTGTTTTGTGCCTTTTTTTGCGGAGCACAGTGGCCATAAATTGCCTCAAAGCATCCAGAGCTTATTGCTGAATCTGCTGTCAAGTATTAATTTTGGATCTTGGTCATGTTGTATTTTCCAGCATTTTCAAAGACTTGTTGGAGGAGTTAGGGATGTGATAGAAATGTTCTGTGGGAAGATGAGTCCCCAGAAAAGGGCAGCATGGTGACATAAAGGAAGGAGACCAATTTAGTTACCCACAGATCTTTGTTATTCAATTGTATTGTTACTGCGTCTGTGGACAGAGAAGTCTGACATATAATTAACGTGTTTTTAGGTGCCCTGGATTGCACAAAGAAAAAAAAGGTATCACAGTCGGTAGGGTTCTTCAAAGGAGCGATACTCTTGTTACTGCACCCAGGGGCATGTTCCTAACAAACCGAGAATACATGATGGCTCCAGGCAGTCAGGTAGCTCTCCTCAAATCCAGTGGGCAAAATACAAGTGAAACTGGGAAGAATTTCACTTTATTTCACAATAGTTCACTTCCCATTTCAGAATTATAAAGAATTATGCTTAGAAAGAAGTGTTAAATGGCATTCAGGGTTTTGTAGTGGACTTTTTCTAGGCGGTTGTTAAATGTCTGCACACAAAATCCTCTACCAGCAGTCCTCTGTGCAGAGCTCTATTGCAGCGCAAACGTTGTTTTGGTAATGAGATGAAACTTATTACGAGACTGAAATTAATTTTTCTGTTAAATTTATCTGTGTAGAGCAGTTATAAAATTGCTTACAGCAATCAAGATCCTGGTAGCTTGCCAGCTTTTTAACAGATAAGCAGTTTTGAAATAATTATTTTCCAATAGTGTCATTGAAGTTGAGAACATTTTTGTTCCTCCTACTCTTTCAGCTTTGTTTTTAATTAAGAGGGGGGGCACATTTCTAGAAATGTGTAATGAACAGGCTGTGAATACCAAGTGTGAATATTGTACTTCGTTCTCCTTTCAAGTGTTCCCATGAGACAGCGCAACATCTCAGCGGTACAACTTCTGTACTGTTCTATTTTTAGTGATATTTAAGGTATGTTGCAACCCATATCTATAGTGCTATTAAGCAAATCTATCCATGTGTTACATGAAAATACTCATATCCATCTTTGTGTTTAGCTGGGAAAGAACATCTGTGCTCTAAAGTTACGCAAAGATTAAAATCATGGAAAACTAAATAATGGACTTGTTGAAATGCATTTCATACCTCTAATCAAGGTGTTGTACCTAAATGCAAATTTACTGTGGAAAAAAAAGGGAATGTAAGGAACAGATTTACCTCTTCTTGGGGTTATCCTGCATTTTTTAAACAAACATCCTACCCCACTTGCTGTGTGGGGCATAGCTCACCTTGAGATGCTGCCTCTGTTAGAGGCTTGCCATAGGTGCTAAGGAGGAGACGAGGGACTTGATTTCCTATTGGCAGACTATAAAGTCCAAAAAGGGTCTACATGGTCTCCCAGCAGGTGAGATAACCATGGGGACAGGAGAAAGAGGGAAGAGAAGCTTGCAAAGGCAAAGGCTCAGGCATTTCTCTGGTGGTGCCCAAAGATGGGCAGAGCATGGCTGTGTGCATGGCAGGAAGGAGGGCAAGACAGGGCTCGCTGCTGCTGTTGGCCAGGCAGAGAGCACTTGTCGCTCTGCGGGGAAAGAAGAGGTGAAAAAAGATGATTAGGCCATTTAAGACACAGTATGTCAGTATATCTGTGGTACGTGTTGTCCAGGCCAACAGGTGGTGTGATTGGACTGCAAATTACTCATTTAGAATGATGTGAGTATAGTCACTGCAAATTAAAATGTTGCTCAAATCTGCTGGCTATTATTGCTCAAGTTCAGTTACACACCTACTGTATTTTTTTACTGCTTTTTTTTTCCCTCTGTGTGAAAAAAAGAGAATTATTGATGTTAGAAAAATTACATAGGCAGTCTGTCATTTTCTAAACCTAGTAACTTTCTAAAATGTATCCTCAAAGTCATGAATAACAGGTTTTTATGAGAGCAACAGAATTGCAGGTAATATGTTGCATTGATTGATGAAACCGGGTGGGCACAAAGCAAATGGCATTAATTTACTATCTTTGTTCCTTTTATTTAGTTAAGAATGCTTTGGATTATTTTGCAGTAGTTTTCAGAAGCAATGATAAAGTGTGGTAGTTAAGATATTAATAAAAAAATTAATTTAGACATTTTATTACTGATGCAAATGTGTGGAAGCAGCTGTTCTTTGGTTTTTGCATTTCATTGACAGAGACAGCGAGGACAGGCTTCTTTACCTAATAGTCCTAGAATTGTTTTGGGATTGCTTCAAAAGATGTTTTCCAGAAGAAAGATTTCTATGTAAATCTTTCACCATAGCATTGAAAATCAGCCTTACTTACAAATTAGAAATCTGTGAAGAGATACATGGGCCGAAAAGACGAAATGGTCCAGATAAGAAGTCAGAGCAGGCACCAGCCAATGTGGTGTGGTTTTCACTGCCTTAAATAGGTTGGTAGCTTTCTTGATGTCTTCCATTTCTGAAACATCCAGGAGCACCCATGTGTCCCTAAGATACATGAGTGTGCGTCTTCTTCCATATCAGTGCTCCCTTAGCTAAGCAATCAGATCTACACTCTGTCCTTCTAAAACACACTTAACCCAAATGAGAAACTCTAGAGCACTGGATTAGAAACTTCAAAGTAACCCCTGACTTTTTTTTCTGCATTCTAGTCTGCCTTTGGGATTTAGTTGTCATTTCCCCCTTGCATATCTGCCATTCCAAAACTGACACACATCCCTTCTTTCCAGAGGAATTACTTAACTGAAATAATCCTGTCAGTTCCTAATAGCTATGTGGTCAGATGACGAACACCTTTCCCACTGGCACTCTTCAGTCCCTCTGTCGCTAGTCTCAGTGGGTATATATTGTAGTGAAACAGCTGTAAAGAATGAGCTGTACTCTGACTCTTACAGGATTTAGTTTATAGAGCTGCATATTTTTTGCAGAATGTGAAGTTGTGGCGTCCTTGATATGGCAAAGGATAGGAAAGCAGAGAGAGGAGTTTGGGCAGGAGGTAAGAAGACAGACAGAATCACAGAATATTAGGAGCTGGAAGGGGCCTCGAAAGCTCATCCAGTCCAACCCCTGCCAGAGCAGGATCACCAGACCAGGTCACACAGGAACACGTCCAGGCGGGTTTTGAATGTCTGCAGAGAAGGAGACTCCACAACCTCTCTGGGCAGCCTGGGCCAGGGCTCTGTCACCCTCACAGTAAAGAAGTTTTTCCTCATGTTCAGGTTGAACCTCCTATGCTCCAGTTTGCTCCCATTGCTCCTTGTCCTGTCATTGGCTGTCACTGAGAAGAGCCTGGCTCCTTCCTCCTGACACTCGCCCTTTACAAATTTATAACCATGAATGAGGTCACCCCTCAGTCTCCTCTTCTCCAAGCTACAGAGACCCAGCTCCCTCAGGTGCTCCTCCTAAGGGAGATGCTCCACTCCCTCCATCATCTTTGTAGCCCTACGCTGGACTCTCTCCAGCAGTTCCCTGTCCTTCTTGAACTGAGGGGCCCAGAACTGGACATAATATTCCGAATGCGGTCTCACCATTTGATGAACTGTTCAAAGAAGAGCCACTGCCTTTGCTTTTTCTGGGCGTCCTCAGATATCGCAAGGGCTGTCCCAGTGACAGCAAGGATGCAGTGCTGGCATCTGGCAGGGTGTCTTTGTCTTGAAAGGGAGGTGGGAAAGTGTAAGGATCGGTCTGACTCATAGTTTAAACAGGTTTCAGTGATGTCCAGTGCACCAGGCGACTCGTGGGGGGTTGCAGAAGCAACTCAGCCTTAGATTGCCTTGAGGCACTGTCTCTGCAGAAACGACCCATGGGGGCTGTGTAGATAGCTCAGCCCTGAGTTGTCTGGTAAGGACGAAACTAAACAGGGCAGTGTTGCATCATTCAAAGAACCGAAACGTGAGCTGAGCCTTGAAATCCCCAACAAATAATATGCCCTGAGTCTCAATCAAACCACTATTGAATTGCCTAAAAGTAAAACAAAGGTAAGCTGGAGGATTTCTCTCTGGCTCCAAGGGACCATGACAATACAAAGATATGCAAACGATAGAGCATACAGAAGGGAACATCACCCAAGAATAACTAAAGATAAGGGGAAACTCTGCTAAAGACAAACACCCCAGGTGGTCTAATCCACCCAGACACACTCCTGCCTGCTGTCACATACATGAGGGAATGAAAACCCTAGGATTCATGCTAGAAAAGGAGAAGGCCAAGGTAACTTACGTGGGAGCCCTTAGCTGGGGGGACAAGATGAACTTGGAACCATACCGATGACTGGACAGATTGACGAATTCGCTCCCTCTCCACCCCCACCACTCGGGTCACCTTGTGGCTAAGATTATTTACCTCAGCTAATGCTGAGCGATATGTATTTTTCTTCCTCAGGTTCATATTCCCTGAGTTTATTTTATATTTTTCCTCAGGCACAGATTCCCTGAGTGTATTTTATATTTCCCTCCTCAGGTGCATTTCTAGGTTTCCCTGAGTGTATTCTTGGTTTTGATATTAGTTATACACTCATTAGTGTACCTGTAGCTTTTCAATTTATCACTGGCAATCCAAAAGAACCTGTAAATGTTGCTGTAAATAAATGATTACTATTTGTTTCACGACTTGTGTCTGTCACATATTCGGTGCTGGCCTCATGAGACCGGATTTATTTCCCCGTTTTTCACAACAGAAAGAAAAGAAATGCTGGGAAGATGCAGAGCTGGAAGGGCAGGCAGAGTCGTGAAGTGGCTTTAGGGGGACGTCAGCAGATGTTAGGGGCGCTTGTGAGAGGTGGGCACTGATGGAGATTGTGCTGTGTGCTCAGTAGAGTTGGGGGCTTTACAGTGGAAAATGTGGCATGAAAAAGGGCAGTGCAGGAAAAATGGAGCAGGCTGATGTTGACCTGGGCAGATAACTGAAGTGGTGATACTTACCACATTTTCTGAGTAAGTTAGGCTGCAGAAATTCTGTTGGAAAACAAATTCTCAGGCATGTTAGAGAGGTTTTAAGGTAAAAAATACAGCAAAACAGGGTTATATCTAAAAACTCCTCTTGATTCCAGTTGTGTTTGTGAGCTAGTGATGTACAGCATGAGAGAAACTGCATATGGCTCACCCTGGGGACCTGCAAGTGCCTTTCTGGTCCCTGTGTGTGCTCATGGTTGCCTTGGCTTGGGGAGTCGGCAGGGATGCTATGTCTACAAGCTACCCTGGTTCTGGCAGTCTGCATCTCCCTGTTGATTGCGTCCTTAACCAGAGCAATAAAACCAAGAAGGAATGCAGATGTAGGCAGTTAGGCTTTAGCCTGATCATAAGACTTTCTCAGCTGTAAGAATAATTTGAGAAGAGTGGACTAAGGGAAATATTTTTTGCTTAATAAGTTACAGTATCTCATCAGTCACATATCACACAACACACAGTTTTATAAACTGTTGCACTTTGTGGGGATATAAATGAATTGTAACTGATAACCCATAAAAATTAATAGTTAGTTGTAAGTTTCTTAATGGAATAAAAAATTTCACAGTAATGAAAACGCTGACATTTTAAGGACTGGTAAAGCAACAGATCTGTCAGAAGAATTTGTTAGCAGAACAACTATGTATACTCTTTGCTTTGTATAACAGACCTCTCATCAGAAGATAGCAAATGTTACTGGCTGAGGATAACAAGAAATCCAGGAAATTGAAATTGAGAGTATATGAATTTGTAAGAGATTGAAGGGGAAAAAAGTATTATCTAAAAAATGTTTGAAAGCTAGTACTTTGGCAGAGTTGCATTCCTGGATGTTCTTGATCTGGTCATTAGCTTGTGTCATAGTATGCAAAATCGTCTCACCACAGGGTTGCGTGGTCAGAGCAAAGATCTGAGCCTGTGCCCTTTTATTGGGGTTTGCTCTTTAATGTATTCAATTGGCCATTTTCTGCTCAAGTTAGGATTTTTATAAACCTCAAAGTAACTTTGTTTTCATGGATTCCATTTTCCTCTGCCCTGCAGGAAAGGTTTAACCATTTCATGACAGAAGGAATCAAAGGGGAAGTCGAACAACACATGGCCTAATCAACATCAGTAAGTGAATGTCATTGAGTAATTGATCTGTGTCTTCCACAGGATTTTTCGTTGCTGTTACAGCAATGAGTGGTCAGCAGAGCAGAACTGCTCTAGACAGATGACCAGGCCTCTGGTGAAAATGAGCCTTTTTCAAATGTAAATTTAGAAAATACTGGACCAATACTTCCTTAAATTAAGAAATGCTGTAAACACTGGAATTATTAATGACATTGTATAACTGTACCCTTCCTAGTTATCTCTGTCCCTCTTAGTTAGTTTTAAGGACCTGTTTACTGAATTTAACAGTAAAATCCTATTAATAATTAAATACTTAATTTTCTTTAGAAGGAAAAAGTAAGATAAACAGTCTATTTTCTTAGGTAATTCATGGTTATGAATTGAATGACTGGTTTAAAATCAATGTTAATAAATAATGTATAGGTTTCTTTTTCAGCCACCTCATAAATACTGAGCTGATTGAAGAAAGCAGAGAACATACTAATGGAAATATATCTTTAGGCAGTGATAAGATTTTTGTGTGTATGTTCCAATCTATATGAAATTGATTTCACACTTCCACTGCTGAATGAAGCCTTGTATCAATCAACCGAACCCACACATGAGCAAGCGGGCACTTCAACAGAATGTTCCTCTTCCTCAGCTGCTGCTCAAGGCCCTTGTTGTAAGGGTCTGTCTGCCGCTCCTTTGGCAGGTGTACAGTCTTGCACGTCTATGCAGGATTATTAGGACCCACATTTTGCAACTGTTATATCTTGCCTAACTGAAGCAGAAAACTGTCTGAGGCAGTTACTGTTGGCAGGCTGAGCTGGAAGCAACTTATTTTATAAGGGCATGAGGAAGGATGAAACTATAACACTAGGTATGGGCACAGAGATAAGCAAGGTTGTGTGAGGGTCCTGGCTGGGGAACTTCATAGTCCCTGAAGTTCATATCACCAAGGTTATTAAGGGCAAAACTCTCAGTTGACGAAAATCAGGACAGACAATTACAATTTAATGGTTCATAATTTTGCCCTCAGGCGAGTCAAGAAACTTTTGTTTATTACACTAGGCGTAAGAGATGGTGTGAATCTGGTCAGGAGGTTCTTTTGTCTTCCCTTCTCCATGTCCCCACCCCCACACCACCAAACTCAAGTAGTAATATATAAGAAATAAATGGAATAGGAAATTGAGTAAGTAGATTTTGGTCAGCCCTGTATGCACAGATCCTACTAATGTGCTTGATTTTGTTAGTTGCATCAGTGTAAAACTAAATGCAAGGAAAATGATTTCTAATGGGCACTCGGGACCAGTAAGTGTGATCTGTGAAACAGCCTGTGCTGTCAAATAAGGGGTGAGTCTGAGAACTGTGAAGCTAAGTACAGTTCATCTCCTGGAACATGCAGCAGGTTTTTGTGGCAAAAATAAAATAAATATTCTATTTTCTTAGGAATATGATATCACCAATGAAGGCAATAAGGTGAAAGGTTGTTTTTTTCTTTTTATTTCAAGAAGGAATTAGAAGCTAAAGAGAAAATTTGAATCCATTGAAGGTGGAACTGTGGTGCTTAGCTGGGGGAGTCTGTTTTCAGCTGTGGAAGTAGATGGTTGGTTAGGAGGAAGTATCATCTCTGAAACAGAGAAGATGACTGAAGTGTGGGGTGATGCATCACAGGTGATGAAGGAGTTTCTGTGTTTTGGCTGCAGTGATTCTGAAACTCTGAAAAGGAGGTGAAGTGTTAAAATGAGGTCTGAAACCAGCAATAGTGCTGAGAGCTGCTAAACAATGCAGTATTCAAGGAAGGCAATAAATTGTATAAGGTAATGAACAGATTTACAGACTTGGAAAATAGTGAAGAAGAAAAATGCATTTAGGTTAAAAGCAAGCAATGAGTTTCTGGACAGGTATGAACATATATCCTGAGCAAGGGAGAATGAGGTTGGGAACCCTGCACGAGTGCCTGCTATAAAACCAATCTCTCCAACTTTGAAACCTTCTGGAAGTGATCTCAGGCTTAATTATGTGAATACTCTGGCTGTTTTATTTAAAAGTTTCAGCACAGTTCATGAAACACTCACTCCAGAAATCACTTCAGACATGTAGTACCCCAAACTCTCATCTGTCTGTGAATTTTGAATGTGATACGCAGTGCTGAGCGTGTCACTTGGGTGAGCACATGGGCCTTGGCCTGCAGATTGTGTTAACTGAAAGGGACTGTGCAAACAAATAGGAAAATATGTAGAGAAAGCGTTCTGAAAACCATTGGACTTGATGTTCTGTGCACTTAGAATATGCTTGTAAAATGAAATAGAGTGGATTCATACCCCTAGCACTGCTAATGATGAATTCCCTTCCTGCACTGATTTTTGCCTTATAGTTTTATATTCAAAGTTGTCTTGAGAAAGTGGACATATGAAGATGGACAGCCTTATGGCTTTATTATTTGCTCAGAAGATATTCTCAGTCTTCCGAGGAGCAACAGCATATGGTATAAAACAATAAAGGACCAGTTCCAGAAAGGCCTGGGAGTCACTGAAAGTAAATAAACTGAGCAGAGTAGAGCCATAGAGGAATTGCAGATAGGAGTCATTGAGTAACTCAAGCTCTAAGAAGTCAGTATAATGACCAGAGGAGAGAGATTAGAGTTACAAAAATCAGAGATGAAGATCTCTGTTGGAGATTAGGTTTAGTGGGCATTCACTCTGGTGAACCAGAGCTGTAGCAGTGCCTGGTAGCACATGGCTAGAAGTCAAACATCTGAGTGAAGTTTTTGGTGTAAGGATTCAGAGGTGAGAAATTGAGATTGTCTGGAGATAGAATATGGTATTGTCTCATTGGAATAACCTTGAGGAGGTAAAGAAGTTGTTATGGTTTGACCTAGTAGGCCCCTAAACACCACACAGCTGTTTGCTCACTTACGCCCACAGTGGGATGGGGGAGAGAGTTGGAAAAAAGGTAAAACTCATGTATTGAGATAAAGACAGTTTAATAGGACAGAAAAGGAAGGGAAAATAATTATAAAGGCAAACGAATATACAAAACAAGTGATGTATAGTGCAATTATTTACCACCTGCTGACTGATGCTCAGCCAGTTCCCAAGCAGCCACTACCGCCCACTGGCCAACTCCCCTCTATTTTACTGTCCAGCATGTTCAACCTGATGGCATATGGTGTGCAAAATCCCTTTGGCCAGTTTGGGCCAGCTGTCCTGGCTGTGTCCTCTCCCAGCTTTTGGTGTAACCCTCAGCCTTCTTGCTGGCAGGGCAGTGTGAGAAGCTGGAAGTCTTTGTCTTAGCGTAAATACTGCTCAGCAACAACTAAAACATCCATATGTTGTCAACATTATTCTCATCCTAAATACAAAGCACAGTACTATACCAGCTACTAGGAAGAAAATTAACTCTATCCTGGCGAAAACTAGGACGGAAGTTTTGTTAGAACTAACAGTATAACATATCTTGTTTCTAAATGCTCTACAGATGTTTTCTTCTCAAAAAGTTGCTTCTCAATTGGTATTTCCTCATTTATTTCTTGGCTTGGAAAATTCTCCACTGTTTCTCTCATCTTTTCAGACAGTGGAATTAGAGTTGTAACCTAGGACATGCCTGGCTCTTTCCATATGTAAAAGCAGATCCCATTTCTGTTCCAAAGTAGCATACTATTGATTTGCATCATTTTTACTGTCTCTGTTTTTTAACTGAAAGCTCTCAAGGACAAGTGATTTTCTTAGGTACTAATTATTGTATGAATCTTAATCATTATTGCTAATTACATCCTTTTCAAGCATGAAATTTCTCAGCACCTCCATGCGGAGGTCAGTAGGAGGGTTACAGCATGATTGCTTTCTGAAGTGCAGCACTTTTCTGGTTTCCATTTTGAAAGGACAAATTGAAGCTAAAACAAAAGTTAGGTCATTATTTTCTGGCATGGCATTTCCTTTCACTTCTTGTTCCCCTTTGCATGTGACAACTACAGTCCCAAACCTTGAGGACTGTGAGCACACCTCTTCTCTTAGTGATTCATCTTTTTATTTTATTTGTTTGCCTCTCTTACATTATTTTGATGACCTGCATTTCTTTCAAGGCTAAAAAACCGCATTCTGTTACCAAACACAGCAGAGACAGAAAATCACAGAGGAATGCCAAGCAGAATTTTCAGAGGAGCAGAGGGCAGGCATCCCCATCCTTTACATCACTAAAAGATGATAAATAAAATAACTCTGTTATTTTGTAAAGGGTTATATCATCAACTGCCTCCTGATAACAAGGTTATTCCAGTGAGATAATGTTATGCTATGAGTCACCTCCTCCCAGGAAATGGGGAGGAAGGGCATTTTCATGGCAGCTTTCCTGTAGGTAAACCGGAAAACAAGCTGTCATGAAATTTGTCTCCTGTAGAAACAGGAGGCAGACTACATACATACGTATTTCATCATGACAGTGCCTTATTGGAGAACAGTATTTTTGTGTATGGGGTAATGCAATTCTGCGGGACTTTTCATGTCTAGTTGACAAATCATTGAGGGTATAAATATCTTTCTCCTCTAAGGATGCTCTAGAGGAAAGCCAATTTTTCCAGGGAGAACAAGGCTTCAGCCTTTATTACCTTGAGCATGCTTTTTGCTAACGTGTTTCCCTCTGGTTTCAGACAAACAAGGATTTATGTGCCCATGTAGGGGAAACATCAGATGATTTCCACCAGTCTCTCCTTAACTGCACCATACATTGAATTTTCCAGATGCTCCTCTGCAGCAGTGTAATATCATACCAGGATGACAGAGGGGACAGTAAGATTAATGTCACCCCTGGCAGAACCTCCTGTCTTTTGTTAGTGCAAACATAAGGAAAATGAGCTGTAATCATGGCTACCTCAGACTCAGCTGTTAGGGATAGGAAAGGAGTGGCTCATGGCCATTTTCGTGGCCTTGGGAGCCTGCTCTGCCCAGCAGCTGCTGGCTTTGTTCTGCCTACAGTCAGCTCTGCAGCGTCCCATTTTACAGGAGGGATCACAGGAGCAAATGCAAACCTATGTTCTCCCCTCTTCCCTGAGCAGACCTTGATATAAGTTGACTGAAACTGGAGAATTTCAGGTGGATTGCCTCAAATTTCTTTCCTGCTCAGTTGTTCCAATTTCAGCTTATTTTCACTGGCAGTCTCAGA
The DNA here is from genome assembly GCF_000695765.1 of Mesitornis unicolor. Taxonomy (NCBI): domain Eukaryota; kingdom Metazoa; phylum Chordata; class Aves; order Mesitornithiformes; family Mesitornithidae; genus Mesitornis; species Mesitornis unicolor. The sequence continues at coordinate 69,342 of NW_010197049.1, forward strand.
ATCTCTGTCCTTCCCCATTCTACCAGTGAAACGAGTTAGTCTAAATGCGCATTAAGGCACCCGCCTTAAAAACGAAAGGCCTTTAAATCTTGGTTTTACAAGAAGGTAGACACAGTAGGCCACAAGCACATTTTTCACCTTAATAAGTTACCATTAAAGTAAAATTATTAATTAATATTTTTTCATTATTTTTTGGAATCTGGGAATCTGTTTTACAATGTCGAGTTTTTGCTTGTTTTTGAGTGGTCTGTAGTCCTGAGCGGGATTTGCAATGCAACTGTAGAAAACACCAACCACAGACTCCTGGAGTGTCAAAGAATGTAATTAGATATTAAGACAGATTATATAGGCATCGTTACAGGCAACTTAGAAACCTGCAATATAGGAAACTTCCCCTTAGTTGAGAATTAGTTTTAGTTGAATGTTTCTCTTACTGAAAACCAGGGAGGGAAGAATGTTACGTATGTCGGTGTGTATGGGGGTTTTCCTGTTGAAAGCTTCAGTGAGAGTATTGCTGTGGTTTAACTGAGACACCTCGCTGCCCTCTGCTTGGAAGAACATAGGAGCCTGATTCCTTCATGGAAATAAACAGGTGCTCTGGCCTCACAGCGCCAGTGAAATGCCTGTAGTTGATGAGAGACTATCCAGCTACCTGCATGTCCCTGTAGTCCTATTAATCTTACTAGCTCAGAATATGTCTTTATGTTTTTGTCAGAGGACTGTCTATTTCTGTAAAAAAGAGTGACAAATTTTGAAAAAATGTTAATTTATACACATACCTATCAAGAAGAAAATGCTTTACACCATCTAATATTCCATCATTTAGAAGATTTTAATTTGAAATTTCAGATTAAGCTCTTCATCTTTCTGTTTTTATTTTTGTATGATGCAAGTTAACATCACTTCTTGCAAATTAGACTGAATTTCAAGTGACCTGCCATCCTTCTCTGCACATTTACTATCTTTCCTCATGTGCAAGCTTGACAGATTCCAAACTCTGGAATTTTCTGAAGCAAAGAAGCAGCTCTTTAGTTTTGACTGAATTTTAGTGATGTTTCAAAGTAGGTCTCGTGTGTTTTCCTTTGTGGGCATAAACCAGGAAATAACCTGCAGAGGTGTAACAACCTGCCTGTGAAGTCCGGATAGATCCAATGGTTTCATATAGGTAAGAAGTTGGCTATAGAAGCTTTGGGTGACTACTCTGTTTCTTATATGCTGATTCAACTTTGGATCAGTAATTAAGAAGTGACATCACTGCTATACGCTATTCCAGAGCATGACTGGAATACATCCTCCCATACAGTAGGGAGCTATCACACCAAATTTTGGAAATCCTGCAAAACTAGAGGCAATGACTGCAGGGCATCTCTATGAGAGTTGCCAAAGAGCAGCTGTTCAAAGCACACCATTGTTTGATCTGGGTTCCTGTGAAGTACTCCCACATCATTACATGGGCTAATGTTGCATTGGTTGAAGTCAAGGAAAGGTAAAATGAGAAATAGCTTGAAATGACACTTCAGCCAACTTCAACGTTTTCTTCAGTGTTCAGCCTGCATTTTGTCATCCCATTTTACCTTACCTAGAGTAAACTTAGGTGAAATGTCTTATAAGCAAACCTCACTTGTTTCTCAAAGGGACGACCTGCTTTGGAACCAGGAGAAATTATGAAACGACGTGACAGAGAGGTGTGACTAATATGCGCTATTAAAGTCTGATGTCTTTGAGGCAAAAGGGTTCAGTGTGAACTGCAGAGTAAGTGCCTACATCTTAAAAACCTCTAATTAGAAACAAAACTGAGTTACATATTATTTAACTGTGAAACCTTATAAAAGATTTTGTCTTCTCAAGACTGATCCCAAGAACAAAATTAAAGTCTCACTTAAAATAGCAGAACGGTGCAGCAGGAGGGAATATTAATGCCAGTGTGAATATTATTAGAAAAAATCCTGAAAGAAATGGCAGATATGATTTTAGGGAAAAGTCTGTAAGCACATAGTGGTAACTAATGTGTAAGATATGCTAGTAGCTTAATGAAACCACTGACAGGGGATAGTAAATTGCTACATGTATATTTGCATGAAATCTGCATGTTTGGCATGCTTTAGAAAAAGTAAATGATTACTGAGAGCGATGAGAGTCGAGTGATAGTTTTACCAGTTATTGTTTAAGAAATAGAAGTACCAATGCAGCATTCAGTAGCATAACCCAAACCATTCACTCTCCAGTATGCTGTGGAATTGAAATCCTCTCATCTTCCTATTCATTTAGCACTGCTTGATTTCTCATTATTCCTTACTAAAATAAGCTTTCAAAAAGTTACGCAATACCAACTAGCTGGTTACCAACTTACTTTGCAGTACTGATTTGACCTTGGAAGGCAGTAAGTGTGCCCTAAGGTACCTGATCAAGCCCAAATCTGTCCCAAGGTGAGACCAGAGTCCTCCTGAGGTCCCTTTCCAGCCTGGATGCATGCATTAACACTGGAATAAGAGAGTTACGTTCAAATATTCTGGAGATGCTGAGCAAGGAGGGCAAACCAAGGTCTCCTGGCCAGGCACCCTTTTCTTCTCAAAGCCTTGCTTCAGGCAGGTCCCAAACAGTGTCAACATTTGACTCATCTCAAGTAAGAAGCAATGTGCCTTAGCATAAATGACACATACTGAGGCAGGCAAACACAGTTTGTGGTCTGTATTTGGCATAGAGTGCAAAGCTGCACTCAGTTGTCCGTATGCCATAAATTGAATTGTTTTCATAATCTTTTGTCTTGCTAGCCAAGTTTAGGTGCTTGTATTAATTGGCAAGAAATAAAATCAAGTAAAAATTCCCCAAGACTGTTTTGCTCTCAACAGTGCTGTCAATCCAAGGCTGTATATCAGGACCCGGTTGTGGAGAAACTCTCCACTGATACCTGCCTTTGAAATGCTGAATGAGTCTTTCCTTTTGAGACCTAAAAACTTACTCATTTGAAACAAAAGTAATGTAAAAGATAATGCATTAAGATAGGTTTCCTTTTGTAGCATTTCCTATCAGATGACATTAAAATCCCACAGGAAATAATCCTAACTGAAATTTTTAGTAAAATTCATTCCTAAACCTTGGTTAATAGCACTTCTGGGTAATGCTTTTGAATTGGAAAAACTTCATGGGTTATTGGTATTCAAGCAAGTGCACCAAGTTTGCCATCCTTACTTTAAATTAATATCTGATAAAGTCTTGAGAAGTGGTTCTGAAATTGAACTTGCCCTGTGTATTAATTAGGATTTGCTCTCAACTCTTCTCATAAAGCTTGTGATGAAACAAATCATTCCTCCAGGCCAGATGGTGCCTTTTGTCAGGTTAACTAAAATACCATGCCTGCTATATAGGAACAGCTATGCAAATGAATAATTTGTCACTTCTTTGACCAAGCTAAGAAAAGCGAACAAAAGCCATCTACCAGAGCTTTGCCCAAAACTTTGATAATGGTTTATGGCCCTGTTGAATTAGATTCAAATCCTTCTGCCCTTGTTGATTCGTACCTCACTATTGAGACTTCTCTGGCTTCAGTGGTATCATTTGTGGAGCAGAATGACATTCAACAGTGTGGGAAGAGCAGAAATAGAAATGTAATCACAGGTGGAGCATTGACATTGGCCATCCTTACTATAGCCAGTAGTGGTTTTAGCTTTTGTCTGTCTGCTTGGAGACCAATATAAGAGCAGTGTGCCTTCCTTCTCTCTTGCTAGTAGAGAACTCAGCGGTCCAAAGCATGAGAGCTTTAACTGGAAACATTTTTAAAAGCAAATGCAAGCAGTTGAATTTTGTCTCCAAAAGTGATATGCATGGTGCTAGCCCAAAGCAGCAAAGACACATCTGCATGGTGGGACTTTACCAAAGTTAATCTGATTCTGCAGACGTATTACTATGTCTCTGCAAGATGATGCTCTAAAAAGGCTAATGATGCATTATAATTAATTTCCATTTCATCCTTCTGGAAGCCTTAAGTACAGCAATTTGTTATCAGTATTTCAAGGCAGAAGCTGGGAGGCTAATGCAGAAAAATATGGTGGGAGTTTGAAATTTCTTTTATGTCTACAAAGATTTAAAAAAGCCAAACCAATCTAGACCTGGTTCCTTCAAGACAATTAACTTGTGCTTGCTTAAGGTGTAGTTTTAACCTTTGAAAAGCTGAAGGATGTTGTTCTATTAATCAGATTTATTTCAAGGCAACTGGATATGTCTTTTGTAACTGTTCAGGAAATAGGTTAATTTTTGTAATCCCAGTTTTTTATCATCATTATGGTAGTATTAAAAACATGAGCCCAGCTTGTCTGGAGGTGTCTGTTCTAGCACATTTGCCTTGTGTTTATGTTCAGACCACCTCCTTCACTTCCAGTTGCTGAGCGAATACTGTGCTCACAGTGCTAAACGGAACCCACAGAGGAAAAGTTTTTCCTTTTACTACGGCAATAGAAAACTTTCTCAGGAGTTCTTCAGGTGGTGAACTTTTGAGGGACTAATTTCTTCATTAAACTGCAGGTTAATCATGCATCCCAGTGCTTTAATAGAGGCATTACCATGTCATTTTCTGTTTCCTACACATTATTTCTAGTAATATGTCTGAGAGAGGTACCTCTTTCCTAATTTCCACTCCTGAAGGGTAAGAATAAGATCTTTACACATGGTGTAGATCCTCAGTACAAAGAAGAAAAGCAGTGCTCTCAGCTACCACCTGCATAAAAAAGTTGTGTGTTGTATTAACCCTCCCATGTAAAACACAACCCAGGTGTGGCTTGGGAGGCTGGAGGAAAAGTATGAACAGTCTTAACTTTTTAATTGAGTTTCTATGTGTCCCCAGGATTGAGAAGAAAGTAGAATAAAACAATCAAGTTGTGAATTTGAGGAAGCTTGAAATGCTGCTTTTGGAAACCAGGGCTCTCATTCAAGGTGTTGGTGTGCATTCAGGAATGACATTTCCTAACTGAGGGTCGACCACCTGTTAGTGGAAGACCCTGCTTAACTGAGAGTAGCTTGATAACTCCCTGCACCAGAGGTTAGTGCAAGATGGTATGTTTCATAAGCTCCGCTACCCTTTTTGCATCTAATGAATAATGTAAGTGGTGGCTTTTATTGCTATTTACTGTTCAATGAGTGGCAGAATGATGTGTAACCTGAATAAATATTTAAGTGTATTAGTGTCTGTGAAATTTTCCCTTTGCTATAAAATGCATTTAAGAATATGGTGGGCAAGTCGGAAAGGTAAAAGCAGTGAATTGGAATTGTCCCAGATCATATGATGGAAAACATACTTGTAGTTTACTCAGCCTCTTTTTTAAGGCTAAACAATAATGACATCTTCATGCATTTTAAATTGCAGCTGACTTTGTTAAATGTCAGCTAGGCCATATGAAACAATACTGAAAGCGGTGAAATCACTTGTGCAGTTATGTATGGAGATCTGGATGCACAGGATTAAAGAAAGCTGCGGTGGGAATAGGTTTAACATGACAGACCATAAATTTATTCATTTAATAGCAAGAGAAGGATGGGAAATGGGCACTTTTCAAAACAGGAAACTGGGAATAAAACTGACTCATCTAATTGTGGAAGTAGAATAATGACAACTATCTTACCCACTCAAACCCCTAGCTAGGAATTCTGTTCGAGATGGGATATTTTTGACAGTGATTCAATCCATGCTAAGCCTAAAGCTGCTTTTATCTTAGACCCAGTGAGCTTTGGTGCTGGTACTTGTTTGGCTTTGACACTTTTGCCACAAGAAATGTTTGCCTCTGTGCTTCATAGTTTGTGCAAGACACTTCTGAAAAATTGAGCTAAAGGCTGTTGCTGTGGGTCTTTTATCTCCAGATGGTTGATGCATCATCTTCCAAAGCCCTCTTTCCCCACACTCATTCTTCATACAGGAAGGTGGAAAGTGAAAGATGACTATGCTAAACATTTTCCCCATATTGCTTTACCTGATTATTTTTTTCCAGTGTAGCACATTCAGCTTGTTAAAACTTCTGATTTCCTGAATACCACTCAAAATAGCAGAAATTTTTTGCCCTAAAGGGATATTTTGCCTCGTGCAATTCTTATTGTTTTTACTCCTTGTCTTAATGCCCATTTTCGTATGGATTTTATATGTTTGAGGGAAACAGTGAAAGCACAGCTGCTAATTCGTTCTGGCAATTTGGCTGGAAATTACCAGGTACAGAGCACTCCCAGACATTTTAATGGAAAGTTTCAGCTGGACGGTCTCAAGGGTGCGCTTATTTTGTTTAAACCGGTTCAGTCATTTCCCATCATTTCAGAACCTCTTGGCCTCTTACCTTTTCAAGTGTAGATTGAAAAACACTTCTGTCTCTTGTAGTATGTGTATTAATAAATAGTAAATAATTTGATAATTTCTAAAGTACAGTAAGTTTATTTGCAATTGATGGTATCTTTAAGAAGCAGGAAAATCAAGTTGAGGTTTGCTTTGTTATTATGCTGAATATCAGTTTGTGGTTTTGTCTCCTAGTTCATTATGGGGAAAATATTATTAGCGTGGTAGTAATCATAAGGAAAAGATCCAGTGAGCCATCTTCTACAGTTGTTCTCAATTAACAGTGCTCTCTGTGCAAAACTCTGAATTGTCAGATCGTCTGTCTAGAAAACCAACAGGCAGTGTGTGCAGCCCTGTCTGATCATGGTGGCCAGAAGTCATCCTGTCACCCAGTAGTTAGGCTGGAAAGTTGAATTTTCCCACAGCAAAGCTGTATTTCAGTTTCTCTGTCATGAAGGAGCACTTGTGCTATGAAGTGCATGTGCCAGCCTGCTTACCCTGGGCGTCTGGGCCTGACCATGGTATATTGTCATGGAGGCAGGGAATAATTAGGAGCCCATATATGGGTGATCATCTCTTCTAATCAAGGCTTTTGAGTGGAAAGTATCTGCCAATTTAGGGATGAAGAGCCAACAGACAGGGTGCCTGGTGTTCAAGAGCATCTGCCAGTGACCAGCTGTCACAGTCACTCCCTGTCACTGAGGACACACATGGAGCAGAGGGCACAGTGCTTCTGACTCTAGCATGGGTGTGTATTAGTGGTTGCAGCATCTTTCAAGCATTTAGCAACCAAATAAACAGGGTTTTGCCAAAAGTTTTGCAGCTCAGTTTGTCACAAAGAACAAATGCCTAACTCTCTGGCTTTATAAAGCATAATGAGTTATTTTAACATTTGTAGTGTTTTCTGTATTTCATATCTTTTAAGAGTAGATGTACGAAGATATGTATGCAAAGATATGCAAATTTTGGTGCCTTTTGGTATTCATAGGAGAAGGTATCCAACTTTGGAGTGGGATCCAGAACACTATGTATGTGTGCCATAGATTGCACAGAGTAGAAGGAATCTGCAGAGGGGTTTCAGAACAAGCGACACTGAAAACAAAGTAATCTGGGGTTAAGTAACGAGCAGACTGGACTGTGTATTAGTCCATTTCCACATCCATGGAAGGTGTCTCTTTCTGTCTGAGATGCACAATTCAGACCCCTGTCTGGAAAGCAGTTAAAGATGGCCTTGACATGGCATAAGCGCTCAGACAACAAGGGTAGCTGTCTCAGCAGAGCTCAAAGAGCAACCCCCTAGCAGAGGCATTACTGTCTTGAGTGGTTTGTGTGTCTGTTGAAAATGCTGCACTTCAGTTAGAAAGTCAAAGTCAGCCAGTGTATAATTAAACTACTCTGTTGAATTTCTTGAGTGAAATCTTGATGTCACTGAAATCAATAGCGAAACTTCCACTGACTTTTACTCGGAGCAAGATTTCATCTCTCATTTTGGTAAATACAGAGAAACAGTAACTACAAAGGCCAAGGTTTTCAAAGCTACCAGAAGGATTTAAAGTGCCCTGAAAACACAAATTGTGGGTGTTCATTTCCCTTGGGCAGCTCTAGCAGTCTGACTTCTATGTTAATGGAAAACCGTGATTAAATATTAAAGACTCTCAGAGTCAGGACACGTGAAATCACTGTATATGGGTTGCTGAACTGGCCATTGAGCAAGGGCCAGCCCTCGTCTGTCAGGGCATGAAGGTACAATTTCAGGGCATGAGATTTGCAGCAAGTCTGGGAGTGGCATTTTCCTTGCAGAAAGAAAATTTGAGTTGCAGAATTATCAGACATAGACAAAAAATGTGAAGGGGAAATACACATAAGTACCCTTAGGGTTGCTGACACTGAATCAGGTTTCCACAGAGCAGAGCTGAAGAAGAGAAAAAAATGAACTATGTAGAATAATGAAGTTCTTTTTTCACACATGAATGCTTTTTGATCTTTATAACAAAAAGACAGGTAACATTCTCAGTTAATGAAGCATCAGATTAGAACCATGACACAACCTAATTAAACATTGGTCATGTGAACATGCTGGTAGTAACTGCTTTTTTTTTCTCCTCTCCCTTCATTATAATCCTTGTATTGGTGTTACAGGGCAATGCTTATTTTGAAGCAAGACAACTTTTGTTTTAGAATTTGATGGTTATATAGGATAGGACTGGGAGAGGAGTGGAAGAGTCCCCACAGGGAGTTAACCTATCTGCACAAATGTTTAGTGCTTGGATATTAGAAACAAGTGCTATTCAAACTCCAAAATAGCTCCAACTTTTCTTCCTCAAACAGCAGTGAACATCATGATCAATATGGTCCACTGTCATTCTTTGTCCCAGTCCTGAGCAATGTCTTGCAGCTTGAGTCTGATGAGGACATCATTCTTCTGTTGTGGTCTGGTTGCCTCATCTGTCAAGAGTATGGTATTTTGTTAGTCATTCATTTGCTGAATAACAAACTGTGTGTTTCTTCCTCTTCACCCCTGGTTTCAAAATCTGAACAACACTAGTAATTTCTTCTCCCAAACCACCAAGAGAATAAAATGAAGAGAGTTCTGGAACTGGGAAAATCTATTAAAAAGCCATTTCCAGTCTGTTCTCCCATTTGTGCCAGAGGATCTGTGTGGTCTTTGAGTTTCAGACCCCAAGGTGTGCATTCAGAAAGACTGCCTGTCCTTTATATATTGCTCTGCAACACAGAACAGTAATAGTAAATGTATAGTTTCACTTTCCTCAGCCAGGTCATTGAGATCAGGAAGTTAAAAATTTACAAGCTTTTAAATCCCATCCATGTCTTTGTATGAGGGGAGATTTTACTATTGTCTACTTCTGTTCATAGGAAAAAATTGAGAAATAATCCTATCATATCTAAATGATAGAAACTAGTCTTTATTTTTTGTGTGCTTGAATTGTATTTTGTGTTTTTTATATATTTGCTGTGCTAACAATACAGTTCTCTTCATTAAGTAATACAAGTTATCAAGAAATAGAAACTGTCTTAGAGGTTGCCTTGTTTCCTTACTAATTGAAGTAAATATTCCTACAGACACTAAACAACCCTAAACTGAAACTTTTGTCTTGGAGGTCTCCATATACAGCAAATCCACAGACCTGACTCAGTGAAAATAGGTCTGAGTTAGGCCTTTAAATACTGATTCTTTATTTATAAAACAAAAGCAATAACAATCTGAACCAAAAAAAATCTCCTAGAAGATTTGTGTTCGAAACTGAATATTGTATTAAATAGAACTCAATAGAATTACAAAAGCTGATAAAACTGCAAAATCCAAAGTGTTTTTGCTAACAGACCTTGTACTTACTGACTTCTTTGAAACGTTGCCAGCCTGGCAGAGTGTGGTACATCAAATTTAATCTCTGGAATGGCCCACAGCTTGTATCCTTTCTATCTGTAATACAAAGAGATGATAACTACTTTCTATGTTTCTTGAAAATAGGTTTTAAAAAATATTATTAACATGGAGAACAACTACTGAGCAAAGACATTTTATCCCTCCAAAGAAGGAGGATTAAGCATAAGTACACATAAGCACTGCCAATGCTTCCCTTGATTTTTGGACTTTTTATTGTTTTCCTCTTTGTTTTCAAGTAACAGTAACCTAAGACCTGCAATTAAGAGAGCAAAGGGAAGAAGAGAATAAGTTAATGAGAGTGGAGGTTAAATTAACAAAACAAGTGTCATTAAGTGGCGCCACCTGAAAATTTGCAACTATCAGAAAACTTCCTGCTGCTAGAGGGAAAAAATCTTTCCCACAATCAGTTTCTGGCTGATGTTCTCGATTTTGGGTAAGTGAATATTTTATTGAGTCCTGGCTGTGAGGCTGGCTCACTTGGTGAAAGCTGTGTGCCATGTGCAGGTGGGACAACTCAACAGGTGCGGCAAAAGATAAATATTCCCGTTCAATTGACAAAGGCATGATGGCTTTAAAATAGAAGGTCTATCCCCGCTTTGGCAATTCTTTAATGGTGGTGTTACTGTTAACTAAGTTATTTTGGTAGCGGAATGATGATGTGCTCAAGAGAAGGGGTTTTCTGTCATGCAGTGTGTCTGGAACTTTTACTGGACAACCGACATCACACTTAATGGTGTGATATTAGGTGTGTACATTGTGAATATGTAATTTTATATAGGTTTTATATTAACTTGCCAAATTTTGTCACGTGGAGAGCTACACCATACAGAATGGCACGGCACGTTCTCAGATGATTCACAAGAGCAACGATTTGGATTGACAGCAGTTGTATTTCTCTATCAGAAAAACTCTCTGCTTTTCTTAAATACATCAGACATACTGCATGGCATTTATTTTTCTCCCAGATTAATTATGCAGCCTCCCTTTTCAGCCTGCCATCACTAACATTGTTTTATCCAGAAATGAGCCTTGAGCTGGGCCAGGCGAGCCATGCCAATGGGCTTGGGCTGTCCCTATGCGTTCTTCCTCAAGCCAGGGCAATTCCTGCTCCACACCACAGTTCCAGCTCTTCTGTTTTGTGGGGTGTGTTTTCCGAGGTGTGTGGTATGCCCATTAAACTTACACAGCAGGTCTGCTTATGTAGAGGTGGCAGAATAGTCCTCTTTATAGAACATTTACATCACAGTGTGCCACCAAAGCCACAGCTGTGCTTAATTTGGTACCCAGTGCATGCTCTAAAGAAGTACAAAGTCAGCCTTCCAGAGCTGAGGAAACAACGCTGCACACCAGTTATCTTGTTCAAATTTTTGGTAAGATGTTCTTGCATCTACAAGTAGATCGGAGTTAAGTACTCTAATCTCCATACTTGCATGGAGACCTACACATGATTTTGTATGTGTGATGATAATCACACCTACTGCCATTTTCCTAGTAATTTTATTATTATTATTTTGTTTTTATGAGTTGTTTTCCTTTTTTGCATAACTTCCTGTGCAATACTATTAAGCTTTTTGCTAGTCTGTCTGGGACATTCTCAAGGGATGGTGACACATTTTTTTTTGAGGTCAACTGTATTCTAAAAGGGAAAGAAAAGCTCTATTCATTTTAAAATTGTTTTAAAGATGGGTTTGGGAGGAATTTGGATCTTTATTTCTTTTGTAACTATAACAAACTTCTGTTGAGTGTATGTCTGCATGATTTTCTTCAGCAGCACTTACTATGGTATGACAATTGAAAAGAATATAACTTAGTTAGACCTGCATATAACAGTGTTTTGCTGACAGTTATATTGTTCAGCAATGCTTCTAATGCATTGTTCAAAGTAGTCCAAGGTTCAATCTCTGCCTGTAAGTTGTTACTTGGTGATGTTTATTATTAAATACTCTGCCTCCTAATGGAGGTAGGTATTAAAGAAAAAAGTTCAGTGATGTTCCCACTAAAACCCTTTGCCTGCTTACTGAATTATAATAATCTGAACAGAAAGACAGTTTTTATAGTTTATTATAATGTTTTAATTACAAGTGATTCTGAAATATTTTAAATATTTAGAAGAAGTCATGGTTTGAAAATTATTTATAACCTTGCAGAGCCACTTCAGTAGTCAAACAGATGGGTTGTTTTGTTTGAACATCCAGCAGAGGCATTAGATTACTTAATTATCACCAGCTTTTTTTCAACTCTGTTTTTCCCCTGAGAGGAGAAGCTGCTGTGTACAGGGGTGTTCTTCTGCATAGCACAGTGGAGAGTTCACTTCCCACCCACAAGAACATTTTTACCTAACACATTACCTCATATTGCCAAGACTCTAGGTATCAACAACTCACTGCATGTTCCCCACTGTTTTCCTATGACACATGTTAATTTTTGGGAGGCCTCCTTGAGTAATGAGTAGGACCCTTCAGACTGTGCTGACTGGGTGGTCATCCAGGTCATGTCAACCTGATCTCCTTCTATGGTCAAATGACCTGCTTGGTGGACGAGGGGAAGGCTGTGGACGTTGTCTACCTGGACTTTAGTAAGGCCTTTGACACCATCTCCCACAGCATCCTCCTGGAGAAGCTGCTGGGCATGGCTTGGACAGGCACACGCTTTGCTGGGTCAAAACTGGCTGGATGGCCGAGCACAGAGAGTTGTGGTGAATGGAGCTAAACCCAGTTGTGACCAGTCACAAGTGGTGTTCCCCAAGGCTCTGTTTTGGGGCCAGTCCTGTTTAACATCTTTATCAATGATCTGGATGAGGGGATTGAGGGCTCCCTCAGCAAGTTTGCAGATGACACTGAGTTGGGAGGGAGTGTTGATCTGCCTGAGGGTAGGAAGGCTCTGCAGAGGGACCTGGATAGGCTGGATCAATGGGCTGAAGTCAATTATATGACATTTAACAAGGCCAAGTGCTGGGTCTTGCACTTCAGTCACAACAACTCCATGCAGTGCTACGGGTTTGGGGAAGAGTGGTCGGAAAGCTGCCAGACGGAAAAGGACCTGGGGGTGTTGGTGGACAACAGGATGACCATGAGCCAGAAATGTGCCCATGTGGCCAAGAAGGCCAATGGCATCCTGACTTGTATCAGAAACAGCGTTGCCAGCCAGAGTAGGGAAGTGATTTTGCCCCTGTACTTGAGCACTGTGTTCAGTTCTGGGCCTCTCAGTACAAGAAGGACATTGAGGCACTGGAGTGTGTCCAGAGAAGGGCAATGAAGCTGGTGAAGGGTCTGGACAACAAGTCTTATGAGGAACAGCTGAGGAAGCTGGGGTTGTTTAGTTTGGAGACGAGGAGTCTGAGGGGAGACCTCATTGCTCTCTACAGCTACCTTAAAAGAGGTTGTAGAGAAGTGGGTGTTGATCTCTTTCTCCATGTAACCAGTGACAGAACAAGAGAAAATGGCTTCAAGTTGTACCAGAGGAGATTTAAATTGGATATTAGGAAAAATGTTTTTACTGAAAGAGTGGTCAAACACTGGAACAGGCTGCCCTGGGAGGTTATGGAGTCACCATCCCTGGAGGTGTTCAAGAAGCGCGTGGATGTGGTATAGTGGGCATGGTGTTGTTAGGTTGGTGGTTGGACTTGATGATCTTAGAGGTCTCTTCCAACCTTAATGATTCTGTGATTCTTTGCAATGTTCTCAAATTCCTGTGCTAATAAGAGCTTTTTCGTGAGGCTGAAGTTTTGTATTAATTACAGTCATAAGTGGTATTGAGAAACATGAACTTAAATAACTTGAAAACTTGTGACGTAGCTTTGACATTGTTTTAAAAATAACTTTTAAATAAATGCTGTTTCTAGACATTTACATATATAGAAGAAATAATAAAAATGTATACAGGGAGAAATTCTCTATAGGAGAAACATTGTTTGCTTTGTGAATGTAGAATTAATATAGAATTAAATTAAATCCGTGATTATTTTCACAAATATATTTGGGATTAGGAGTGTGTCTCAGAAGCCTTGTTTTTCATCACAGACTGTTAGCTCCTTTTTCTTAGGAATGAGTAGTTAGGATTTTATTCATAATTTTCTTTACTACTTTTATTTCTTTCCCAAATACACTCCTATTTATTATTGCTTCATCAGTCAGTGAATTGGAAATTGCCAGAATAAATAATGCAGTATAATGCATAAAAATAGAAAATTAAAAAACCACTGGAACAATTAATGAAAGAAAAATCCATCAATGGCTGTCGAAGCATAAACATCTCCCCTGAGCTTGTGAGCTTTTAAAGTACAGCAGAAGTTTGCAGGGGCAGAGGAAGCATCACTTCAGGCTTGTGCCACCATCATTTACGCTTTCCTGCGCAATTGCTATTGGCCACTGCTAGAGAGAAGATGCTTGACTGAACTTGGTTTTACTTCATGCAAGTAAGTTATATATCCATCTTAATGCTAATTGGCTCAGAAGATTTCTGAGATATCAGATCTGGAGCAACACTGTTAATCCAATCAAGATGTAAGTTTTTTTTACGGACAGTACTGTGCTTCCTCCATACCTGCTTCCCCCCTGCTCTGTCTTTCCGCTGCCATTTGCGTTATTGCTCATTGTTGAATAAGGAAGTAGGAAAGTAAATGTAAATTCACTTAATCAGTGTTATAACGACACTATATTTACTGTTCTTGAGCATGTCAAAGTTCGTTAACGAGATCTTTTGGTTTGCAGAATTAATCATAGGGATAACAAAATAGTGTAAAACTGGGCAAATTCTGTTGAGCAGAACCTTTTGATGAGTTTTCAATTTCTCTGATTTTTGATTATTTTCTGTTAAAGCAGAAGTGAGGAGTTCCTTAATATACTGCCAAGTGAGTTTGGGCAGCAGCTGCAGTAACAGCAGAGGTATGAGCAAGGGCAGTCCACCAGAGTCTATAGGCAGCCATAGAGCAGAAAACATTCTTTTCATTATTTCTACTGTCTCCCTTCTCAGCTTTTTACTCCCTCTAGTTAATGAGAGATAGATCTGAAACTCACAAGGGAAATAAAGAGGACAATGATAGAAATAACGGACCATTCTTGATAATAAAGGGGCACTGAAGATACAGCAGTGTGTTTGATTCATTGCAGTTCTTGTAGTAAAGGCAGAAAGAAAATACTGCTCTTGGGTTTTCTTTTTTCTATCTTTCTTAATTTAAAACTTGAGTGAAAGATAATAAGCAGCAAGAAAATTCTGCTATCTGCAGCATTATCCCCATATTTTAACATCATAGATAATTGATTCAGGAACCTGATTCTTTGCTTGTGGTACTGCTTTGGTCTTTATAGCCATTTTCACTCTGTAAAGAAACTGTTCCTTGTTTTTTCAGTGGGAAGTGTTCTTCCCCACCCCTTTTTTTTTTCCTGAAAGACTGTGAAATACTCCTAAGTGTGCTCTCCCCCTCACCACAACCCAAATGTCCTATGAACAACTTTAGTCTATGCAGGAAATTCAGGCAGAGGCCTAATTTACATGCTCCATGCCAGCTTCCTCAGGTGGTGTAAATGACCACAGCTCATGAACTTGCAAGAGCTTTCAGGGCCAGCAAGTGGAAATGTAGTGTCAGCAAGTTCTTGGTTATGGATATGGCCACTGAGGCAGAAAAAGTTTGAAAGAGGCAAGATGACCAGTAGGTTAATAGTCAACAGGTCATTTACTGTCCAGTTTTCTTTGCCTATTATCCCCTAATACCACCATTTATTTTTAAGCATAGCCTTATAACACAGAATTTTTCTTAGATTCAGTTTAGCACCTTGTTAAGTTTGCCTTTTGTCCTCATTACTGGCAAGCTAAAGCAACATCTTCTTTTGGTGTGTCAAGTGATGAGGTGATACACAGTGAAAGTGGAATTCAGTACATTTGAACTACTTTGTATTTTAAGATTTCTGATAGAATATAATCTGAGAAATGAAATTCTGCTACGTCTAAACTATTTTCATCTGTCCTTGCATCTGAAATCAGTCTTTACAAGCATTGGCTCTCCACAGAACCCCTCCACCAGTTTTCCAGTTTGTTTGGGGTTATATTGTACTGCTTACATCATCATTTGTTGACTTGTAACTCTTCTAAAATACAAAAGGGTCTGATTTTGTAAGATGATGAGTGCCTCTGTGCACTATCTCCAAATGGTACTGGGGTACAATGACACAAACTTGGATTGGTAATTTAACCTATACTTCCTGAGGTTTTTTTCATCGAGTTCTCTCCAAAATGACCTGTTCTTGTGGAGGTAACCAGATCAGAGCCACTCTGTGGGTGCATATCTACCTTAATATGGAGTTGATATGCTTATAATTTGTGGTTGGACATACTACAAGAGTGTGTTATCATTACCAAGAAACCAATGATCTTTTCAACCAGTATTTTCAGAGTTGATTACTATTATCTATAACTATTCAGAGTAATTAAAAAATGTCTGAATGAACATCATTTGGGCACTCAAACTGCATTAACTATACCCTGCAGTGACTCCATACACTAGCCATATGGTTCTAATTAAGGCATCTTAGTATTTGTGTTTGCACACTAGAGAGAAAGAAACAGATATGTCTTGGATGATAATTTCATCCTCCTCTTCACTGTGCCACTTTATGCCATAATTAAGGGTATATACACATCCTAACTATGCATTTCCACTTTTAATATCTATGGATTTAATTTCAGTTTGAGCTCAAATCCAATGAGTAATGTTTGAATAGGGTATAATTGCAACAGTTAGGTATGGCACTTTATGGTGCACTGACAGTGCAATTCCAAACCAGACCCCTATTGTCTGCCAGCTTCTGCCAGGAAACTCCCAGGAGTTGGCTTTGTTTAGTGTCAGATAGGAATATTTAATAAAAACTAAGCAAGCATTAGCACATAATTTTATCAGATAATGGTGGTTTTTTTCCTTTGGCTTTTCTGGTCAGATTCATCAGTGTATTTTTGCTGCTATGTTTATTTTTGAGAAGTATAAAACCTCTTGATCATATTTAAAACTGGTTTATTAGTGTTTGAAATATCCAGAGCTGCAAAACGAAGTTGAGGTTTTATCATCATTTCCCTGTCTTCTGTCTTTCGATTCACAGAATCACACAGAATCACAGAATCGCTCGGTTGGAAAAGACCTCCGAGATCATCACGTCCAACCGCTCCTGTCTACCCCCTAAACCATATCCTTAAGTACCTCGTCTACCCGCTCTTTAAACACATCCAGGGATGGTGACTCCACCACATTCCATTGTCTTTTTTCCATCTTTCCATGTTTCCCTTTTCCTTCATGCTCTGTGTTTGCCTCAAACTAATACAAACAACGTTCTGTGTGTCTTCCCTGCAGCTCATTCCTTTCATCCACAGCTATGCTATTTTCACTACTTTTGATTTTCGGTCTTCACTGCTGAGATGTAAAGGAACAAGTAACTTTTGCAAATAAATATTTTGGACTAATATAAATGTTTTTGCCCTTCTACTGTGAGATTGCACTGTAGTCTGTTTGCAGGGGTCAGTGCATAAAATGTCAGCTTTACAGAATTCTTTTTGTTCAAAATGCCTACTGGTTTTCCTTGTATAATAACTGCACTGAACTTACCTAAGCTGTTCATGGTCTTTATGAACTAAATAATTGTGGCAATTAACACACAGTTCCATAAATAACTTTGTTAGTTACAGTGTGAGCATTTAAATGAATACATGATTAAGAAGAATGTTAGCTGCTTCTAAAAGGTCTCACCTGCATTGTTAGGGCCCTTCAGACAAGGACTAGACAAGACTGATGTTTTTGAAGGTCATTAGTTTGGGTCAGTTTTAATCCCTGTAGTTTTTAGAAGATACTGTTTCAACATACCATTGTGCAGTAACCAAAGGTAGATTTTAATAATGTTTTTCAAACCAGAGCGTGTGAGGAAAGTCTCCTATTTAGATTGTGTTAAATAAAGTACATACAGTCTTTCTACTTGATGAAGAGAATAGCAGGCAGTTCATCTAATAAATCAATGCAACTTTGATTTAGAAACTTAAGGCTCAGCCTGTTTAAAACGTGTTTTCAAGAAATGTAAATAGGTTGTTCAGGTCACTGGACCCTTTTTAGAACCAGTGTCCTTAGAACCATTGTGCTTAGCTCACTGCTCCCTCAGTTTTACTGATTTTGAAATATTTCTGATTAGCTGTTTTCTTGACTGGCTTGTAACTCCAGCCATTGGCTATTGCTTATTACATTTATGAATAAAGTGAAATATTTTCAAGTCTTCTATTTGGTTAATACATGGAAATTTCTATGAAAAAGGCACATATAATTGTGAAAGACTGTACTGCTTTTAAAAGGAGGTAGTGTTTAAAAATTTCACAGTAACTTGCTCATGATCTTTAGACTTTCTGTGTCTTGTATTTTCGCAAGAATTGTATGATTGGTGTTATACTAATGAAAATATCCTCTCTGTGTGTGGAGTTCTGTGTTAAAGTTTCTTCTCTAGAGCTTCATAGAGCTACCTTAATATTCAGTACTCCCATTTTCTAGAGATTGCTGCACACAGCTCTGACATGAAGATGCTTCTTAAGAAGAAGCACTAATTGTTAGTGCATACTTGAAAACAATATTTGAAGGCAGGAACTAAGGAAATTTTATCCATCTGAAACTGCTGAGGAAACTTACAAAAAGAATTACAATTGGTAATTTGCAGTAGATATTCAAAGTGAATTTTTGCTAGGTCTAAAATATAAAACTGTATAAAATGCCAAAACTATAATAGGTCCCTATTTAAGTATAGATCAGAAAAAGTGAGTTAATCAATAAACCTTATTTTCCACAACACTGACTTTTCCTTAAATGCTTTTGACTAGAATAAGTTCTGAGACGACATCCAGCTTCGTACAGGGAGGAAAGGTCGGGGTCCCAATTCCAAGGCCGAGTTGTACTCCTGCATCACTTGCAGTGAGGTCACACAGCTGCTGAGACGCTGTTAGAGCACCGCTCTCAGCAATGCTCAGCTGCAGGTGGTGGAAATTATGCAGGCCCAGCGAAATTTGCAGGGTGTTTGCCATCTTCTCCTGCAGTTCAACAAGAGCTGAGCCCAGACTTGAACTCCAGCCCTGGTTCTGCCTTGTGCTTGAAGCTATGCTAGGTTCAACTTTTTGTTTAATTAAACCATCCTTTCTTGGCTGTGGTATTTGAAGAAAGCAAGCTGTGTTCTCACTTGAGCCATGTCCTCATACATTAAACTAGGAGAGTTTGCCTTCCCTGTAGCATTTTTTGCTCAGTCTTGTTCAAATGGTGGAAGTCTTCCTTCTGCTCCTGGCAGAGGAACTTCTGAGTCGAAGTGCCAGCGTAGTATCCTTTCAACTAAAACTAAGTTAGACAAATCTTCTATTTAAGCAGCTAAATGTATGACTGTATTTTTCATGGCACAAAATGTCCCGAAACGTTAAAATGCCATTATGGAACCTGCTTTCAAAGCATTGTTACTGCTGCTGCTGGTGGTGAATTATTACTACTAAGAAAATCAATACTGGCATATGATTTTGCAGCATGCAGGTGTTTGGCTGAGCCACTGCTTAAATAAAGACATCAGTCTAAAGTCAGAAATAGCAAGAAATATTGGCTGATGTATTTCAGGACCACAAAAGAAAATTAGACTCCTTTGAAACTTGGGGGCAACGTGCCACGTATGTAACTAATTGTGAGGATTCAGTGGTTTTTGTTCCTTTTCTCCCATTTCCCAAAATGAGGCTGTGAGAAAATAAATGCCTTTCTCATGTTTCTACACTGTATAATCCCTTACCTTGAAGAACTTACCTCTGTTGCACTGACAAAAACACCTCCAAATCCTTACTGATAAATGAGGATCACTGAGCAAAGGAAGCAATAAAGCAGTGCGGAGGTGAAGATGTTTGGTCCCGGGTCACAAGACTGTCTCCAATGCCTCTGCTAGAGATGACATCAGATAAGATACTTAGGGGAAGGACTCGGAGCTCCTTGTTTCATCTTTCCTTTCTTGCTCTCCTGGTGCCATCTCCAGAGGAGAGTTGGGCTGGGACCCATGGCATGGCTTCCTCTTTTTAAAAGACTGAACTGTGGGAGTGGGTTGGAGGTTTATCCAAACTCCTTTACTTTTAGTCCACTTCAAGGCCTTATATAAGTGAGTCTCTGTTTTGAGCAGGAAGGGTGCCAGGGACAGAGCTGCGTCCGTCTGTCAAATGGAAAGGCTGGGGGCAGCAGGGAAGGCTGGAGTGGGAAAGGGACTGAGGGAAAATGGAACAATCTGGACTGAAACTGAACCCACTAACCAAGTCTGCCTCAAGCTTTTCACTGAGACAAGCAGTAGGGAGGCTGCTGTTGGCATTTTGTTTGACAGGGGCTGCTTTTCAGGCTTCTGGGGTACATGAAGCCATCTGGGACTGCATGTGAAGGGCTATTGAGCTGTTAGCACACATCTTTTCTGTCTGCTAGCTTTCTGCTGCAAAAGTATTGCTAAGGAGATAAGTGAGGGAGTACCCTACAGCAGCAACTCTTTCTATCAGTCTTTCTATAGCCCAGAAAGAGTAAAAGGGGCTTTATGAATGGGGTAGACTCTATTCAGTTAGTGTCTTCTTTTTATCATCACTGGAGACACTGAGAAGGAAAACAGAAATTATCAAAGGTTTTAAAGGTGGTTATAATTTCAAGGTGGTGATGTATCCCGCTCAAGACTGTAAATAATGCTACTAACATGTTTTTGCTACTACAACAGTTAGTAATGCTTTGCTCTTAACATGCTGGGTAAAAAGAGGAAAGAACTGCAATGCAGACTTGCATCTGATTTTTTTTTTCCTTGAATTATTCCATGTGAAAAAGAATTATTTTTCTGAAATTATGATGATAGGAATGTTAATGAGAGGTTGATTAAGCTATGGCATGTGATAGCTCCTAATTAGATATGCCGCCTTAGTCAGAAACTGAAAACCCAAGACTTTTTGCTACAGCAAGTAATGCTTGTCATTCAACCGACAGTAACCAGCAAAACCTCCCGAATGGAGGGAAAAAAAGAATGCTTTGCACTTTAAAGGATTCAGAATGTGGCAGGCAATGTAAAAAAGGTCAATACACTGTATCAGAAATCTGAATACTTGCTAAGGAAGCCATGCAATTGGGCATATTCTGCAAACGTGTGTTAATGGTGCACGCTCTATGTACCATAAAGTGGCCTGTAGACTATAAAAAACATTCAATTTCTAAATCAATTTATTATAATTTTGTTGACTGTAAGCTAAATTTGATATCCATAAGGCTCCTGGTGATAGGCCTTCTTGCAATCCAATGTCTCTTGAACAGCTGTTAAAATATGTATTTCAATATGTTTGCAGAGTGCAGATACAAAGTTTGCAGTCGTGACTGTTTCAGTCACCTGGGGAATTAGAACAAGTTAGAAAAAAACCCCTAGAAATGGTCAGAAGAATAATTCTGAATAATGAATTAATCTGTGAAAATGTTAAAAAAATAACATTCTGTAAACAGAACAAGATGTGAAATTTGTCATAGTAAATGCATTAGTTCTGACTGATCCAGCCTTGGGGAGCAGTCTTCAGCAGTATCAGCTATATAATATTCTGCTGGCGCATTTCCAACAGGAGAAACCTGCATCAGCTGAAAAGAAAAGTCTGGAAGCTGCTGATTGCACTTAATTGCCCTGAAGAGCCTCACCAGGGCTCTCACCTGCCCCCACGCACTGGCCAGGAGACCCATTTAAGTGAGCAGTGCTGGTCTGGGTGTGCTGTGCTTCTGCTTGCCTGGCAAGTTTAGTTAGCCCCAGTGTGTTGTGATTCCTGGGATAAAAGGTAAGGGGAAAGCTTGAAAGAGGGGTTTTGTCTTTATCTATTTTTTTTCCTTCTCCAGGCAGGATTGTTATGGTATAGCAACAGAAAGTTATTCTTGTTGGGAGGGAAAAGCTGATATGGAAATAGGGCAGAATCTTGGCTCTGTTTAAGTGAGTTGTATAAATCTTCGTGAAGGTGGCCAGGCTGTATCTTTTGACCTTGTGACCATTAGGTAGCACCAGGGGTTTGTGTTTGCTCTGTTCTGGGGTGTGGCACAGCTCTGTGAGGATCTTCTGGTTTCTTGCCCCTGCTGTGTTGGCTTGGATGGGGAAACTTCTTCCTGGCATTCTTGGCCCATGCACGGTCTCTCTCATGCCTAAATAGTCTTGTAGTTGTTTTGAGTTAACCTGTAGCTCTTTACAGCTGTAAAAGCATCGCTCTGTTCCTAGCAGCATGCTTTAAGAACTTTCTGCTCTCGGAGGCTGGGGGAAAGAACTTGAGTTGCTCACAACCACGTTGCTTGGAGTCAGGTATAACATACTGCCAGGCATTTTGGGGAGGGCAAGTTTGGGTATTGTCTTGTGAGACAGCAGTTCTGTAGGCTCCTTCAGTCCTATGAATGCAATGTTTCTTGCATTTAAGATGGTTATTTCTGTGGCAGTTTTATCTATAAAATTACTCTATGGGCACGTCTGGGTTTCTGCAGTATCATTGTCCAACCCAGTCATTTATTTAGGATGGGGAGTGTTGTCCTCATATGTTTAAGAGCTATGCTACTATAAATAATGAGGAGAAGTAAATTTGGTTGTGTTTATTTTTTCATGCAGGGCAGTAAATAAACATTAAAGGAATAAGTACAAGCAGGATGGGAAAGAGCGAAGGACTGAATACAGAGGAGATTGCTTTAATTAAAATCTGTGAGAGCCTCTGATTTCTTTGACATTTTAAATTACATTGAGCTGCAATGTAATTTAATTTTGAAGGCATTTAAGTAGTCCATTCTTGAGTATTGACTGATTATCTTTTGCTCCATATACAAAATTTGAATAACAATTTATCTGATCATTGGAAAAGTGAGTACTGCAGCATTGCTTCTGCTTCTCAACAATATTTTCAATCAGTAATCAAGCCAACATCATTTACTGTGAATTAATGGAATAAAACTGTAATGGCTGCAGTAGGTTAATGGAAGTACTGTTAAACCTTGAACCAAAAATAACAGTCTTGTATAATTTGTTATAACACATCAGGAAGATGCTCAACAGTCTCAAATTAACTCAAATTTCTTGCTCTTGTAATTTAATTTGAGTTTTTTGTACTCCTTTGCACCTCATAAATATGTGCAGTATTTCTGAAATCCAGCTCTGTTGGCATAGTTCTGAGCCCTCATTCACTGACTTCAAGAAAAGCTGTCTTGCTTGGTTCTTTTGAGTATGACCTCAGATGTTCCTCCTAGCAGAAAACTCAATAATCATCCTTCTGTAAGTATGTGGTAATAGTTTGGCCTGAGTTAGCAAATGATGGCTGGACTTCTGCTCTCATCAACCAGCGTTTGTCATGTGTCTGCCACTGTGCTAGGTGCCATGCTCTTCTGTTGAGTCTTGGGGCTGGGTGATGCCAGGTGGCTGGTGATGATGATGGTTTCCTTTGGGAGGAAGGAGGAGCAGCCCTGAGGAGTGTGCTCAAGCCGCCTGATTTCACCCCCTCTGCCTGTTCTGTGGTCTTGCCATAGCTGGATTGTTTTTCTTTGGTGTTGGGGATGTCTTGGGACATGAGGCTTGTTGAACTGTTCTGGGAGAGTGTGCCGCACCTCTGAGCAGAGATTTAAGTATTTACATTAGTATGTCATTTTAGATACACACACACACATGCATAAGGGAACAGACTAGCTCAATGCAAAGTAGTGTAGCGGGAGCTTTCAGGAAAATGTCTTATTTCAACATAGCTAACTCGCTATCTTTGTACCTGAAATTTGGAGCTTTGAAACACGTATTTTTATGGAGAAAGTAATGACCGTTTTTTCACTTCCAAGACTTATCTATCAGTATTAATAATTGTCCTAGGAAAACCTTCATTTCTGGAATAAAAAAACTAGGTTTTGGGCTGTTAATTGTTCAGATCAGGTGCTGAAGCATAACAGCAGCTACCTCTTATCATTATTTGTAGGCCAGCTGTGTGTTTTTCTGAATTCGACTTACCTGCTATGATTGCGAAGTTAAATGGTGAATTATCCTGTTTTGTCCATCTCGTAAATATCCACTTCCCTTTTTTCTGTCCCCTTTCACACTAAAATATTTTAATTCACCCTAAATAATGGGAAGTCTTAAATGTTTGTTCAGCTGTATTATATCTGTTACCCTTTTACTGTATGCTTTGTAGGTTATGTACATATATATTTTATTCAAATAAAGTTATTTTACTGCTGGAGCTGTTGCTCAATAAACATGGTTAACATGTTTTTTTTAATGGAATACCAAATTAATTTGATCTGCAATCTATCCTCTCCAACATTTTAAATTCTTATTGTGCAATATCTTAGGGAATTTCCTGTTTATTTGGAGCTAATTAGGTCCTTGAATTAATTGCAAGTGTGACTTTTGGCATGCTCAGAATATTTTTGTGCATTCTAGAAATGAGAATGCCAGAAAAGCACTTAGTATTTTGAACATATTCATCTTAATGGATGATTCCGAACCTATAAAAATGTAAGAGGAAATTATTTTAAGCCTTAAAAAAGCCATGCAGTATCTAGCTGTGAAAAGAATTTCAGAAGCATTCAACATTGATCATTTTAGTATATACAACATCTTGAACTGATACAAAGTATGTTTACTTTCATGAGGCTACTGTGCTTGCAAAGTAGAAGTAATTTTTTGTCCTCTTGGAAGAAAAATAGATCCACTGTGTACATTTTCTCCTAAGCTGTGTTTTTTACAAGATTCAATAACAAAAAATATTCCTGAAGGTGCTTATAGAAGAATCTGTACTGCAGCAGTTCTGCAAGAACTGAAACACCTTAAACTTAATGTTATTTTCTCTTTGATAGAAATAGTGGCTATATAGAATCATATCATAGAATCAATGTATTGGGTTGGAAGGGACCTTTAAAG
>NW_010197050.1:0-285 GCF_000695765.1 Mesitornis unicolor
GTGTTGCATTGTGGGTGAAGTTGTGACCTTCACTCGTTGTATGTGTTTTACAGGTGGTGCACAAGGTTGAACGTGGCGATGTGACAGCGACAGGGGCAAGGCAGGCGAGTGACTGAGGTAAAGGATTGAGAGATGGCACGGGGTGCAGACTGGTTGCGGTTTGAGGCAGTATCTCGGCACGTGCCTTTTGCTTTGAATTTTGCAGGTGGCGCACGCAGCCCCCGAGGGGTGAAGCTGCGCCCTGATGGAGCGGTCTGAGAAGGCGAGGAAGTGGTTGGCCAGGGC
>NW_010197050.1:428-1019 GCF_000695765.1 Mesitornis unicolor
GGGGTCGTGACTTTTGCGTTCTCAGGTGCCAGGAGGGAGCGTGGCCACAACATCTGACCTGGGAATGGATGTGCCATGGGTGAGGGGAACGCCGCTGTGCCTGTGAGAGTGGGGGTGTTGTGGGAGGGGTTGGCGTTGCCTGCTGTGATGGTGACCAGCAGCAGCGTTTTGTTTAGTTTGGTTTTTATGGCCAGTGATGATGAGGACCGTGGCATTTTGTATGGCTTGGTCTGGCTCCTCTGGATGGGTTTTGTCCCTCTGTGCTCTGTACTGGTGTTGACTCATGCATGCGACTGTTCTGAATCATGTGCCCAAGTATGGTGTTTTGTCTGAGTTTGTATCGCTCTGTCCTCGTTTCAAGCACTATTTGAGACTGTAGTGCATTGTTATGGCCATGTAATGTTTTGTGTTGTATCGCTTTGTTTTTGAATTTTTATCGCATCGTTTGTCTCCGTATTGGTTTTGTCCCACTGTGCTCTATACTTGCATCCACTTCAGTTTGTGACCGTTCTGAATCGTGTGTCCCCGTATTGCATTTTGTCCGGTACCGCCCCACGTTTGGATCTGTGTGGCATGGCTGGGGTTCGTTCT
>NW_010197050.1:1264-1510 GCF_000695765.1 Mesitornis unicolor
TTTCCTCTTTTTTTGTGCCAGTGCGTGTTCCACTGGCAACGTTTTGGGTTGAATCTTGTCAGTGTTGGCATGAAATAGGTGATGAGGATCACTGCAGTGCTGAAATGTGCCATTACACGTTGTATGTCCAGAGTGGTTACTTTGTTATTAAGCTGCGTTCGTTCTGTGTCAAATATTGCACTGTTTAATTCAGAAATACACACTTCAGATCATATGTTGTGCAACGTCTCCCCAGGAAAACATCTT
>NW_010197051.1:0-2853 GCF_000695765.1 Mesitornis unicolor
GGGTCGAGATGGAAGGAACGGTGAAAAAGGAGACGAGACCCTCGCGATCCCTCGGCTTTATACTGAGTATGACGTATGTGGGATGGAATACCTCGTTGGTCAGTTTTGGGGCCGCTTCTTCACCCGTAGATGCAGACACAGCACCCATGATGAGACAACTGACCTTGAGCATATCTTCTAGCAGTGCTGTTTGGGAAAAACATGCTGCTAGTTTTCAGCAAGTTCAGCCACTTAAAAGAGACTGAGCTGAAAAGTAAAATCACTAAATAGAAAATTAGTTCTATTTAGCTCAAACTAGGACGCAGCTCTACTGATAGTGTAACTAACTATTGCTGTGCCTGTGATGAGGTGCCAGCATCTACACAGGTGTGTGAGATATCTCACTTTGCTCCTCTCCAAAGACAGCCTTCCGTCTGTGATGAGACTCATGGTGCCACACAGACACAATCCTCTTGATGATTTCCTTACATGCTCCATATCCTGGGCAGCAATGGCTTCCTGCCCCCAGAATGGGAGTGGTCATTGTGACATGGGTCTTCTTTAATTTTTGTGTGTTATTAATATTTATCCTGCACTAGTGTTTATCTAGAGGCAAGTGGGAAACAGCTTCCTCATTCAAATGCCTCTTTTGGAAAGATTTGATGTTTTTATCCCATCCATATGATGTTCTGGATTAGTAATCTTCCCAGCTTCAGAGTCCAAAATGTGACCACCTGCTGGAGAATGTTAAGTATCATGATTGTAAAAATGAGAAAAATACACATACTACATGTGTTGAGAAATCTGTGACCAGAACATTACACAGGAAGATGCAGAAATGCTGGTGCACAGCAAAATAGTACTTTGGTGTGGGCCATGCTTCACGACTTTTGTAGGGTATGCACTGACTGCCTAAGACACTGTTCCTCATAAAAATTTTCCTGTATTGAGTGTGAAGGCAATGTAGCAGATCCTGCATAGGGCAGATACTGCTACAGTTCTGCCCATGATGTTTCATTATGATTCTATTCATAATGGAGGCTGGAGGCCTGGAGCCTGGAGGCTTCTGTCAATGATGTCAATGATGTTTGAGCGGTCAGATCAGTTGGACTTCATGACATTTCTGGGAAGACCTGAGTTCCAGCAATACAGGCACAATGAAAAGGACTTACCCTTTCGTCCATATAACGTATCTTCAGCACACACTGCACGATCCAGATGTTCTCACAATGTTCTAGGAAGAGGAACGCAATTGAAGAAGAGTTCTACTAGAAAAACAGCATGAGGCTTAAAATGTAGCACAGTATCAGAAAGTTATCAAGCTGTCTCTTCTGTCACTAAATATTCATTCATTCAAGTCCTGTATCTCTTTGATTCACTGATACTCTCAAAAATTCACTTTGTTGTTCTTGATCTCCCAAGTCTCAGTCATCGTATATTTTTATCTTTCTGAATAACATGTTACAAGTTTAAACTGCAAAAACACCCTCAGAAGGCTAACAGGATTCTTGAGATATTATTAAAGCACTACAAATGCAAGAGTTTCTCTGTGACAAAGATTTTTGAGTGTCTGGAAATCATTAGCACAATGATAGATCTGTCAATTCAAACAGTGTTATATAGGTAAATAAAAATCACACACATATCTCTGGTAACTTTATTCTCCCTCGCTTTGCTGCAGTAGTGTAAACCATTAGGCTAATGGAATTACAGCAATATAAATGAAGGAGAATGTGATCTGAGAGATCCAGGGTAGGAATTCCAGGCATCTAACCTAACATCAAAAGACAAGAATCTTCTAGTTAAAAACTTGTTTTTAAGAGTAGGTTAAACCACATTGCATATTTTTAAACAGGGCCTTGTTGGTGTTCTAGCAGCATTGGTCTGGCAATGTAGTAAGTGTCTGTAATGATCAGATAATAATGTTCAAATGTCTTCGAATTTTCAACTGGGTTTTTGAATCAGAGCAAGAGATACATTGATCCACAGTCTTCTGAGCATATTACGAGTGAAATCAATAGAGATGAGTAAAAGGTTTTAATGATGGCATTTTTAATGATTCACAGCTACAGCAGCTACAAGAGAAAGTGGGAAAAGATACCCATTAGACCAATGAACATACTTTGGGCTTGAATAATTTCAGTGTCCATGCCAGTAATGGACTCTATGTCCACAGAGTGAACTGTGTCACTCTGTCACTAAGTGTCTTCCTGCTCTTCATTAATTTGGTTTTTTGTTGTTTTTTTTTCTTAGCACCTCCCCATGATTGGTAGCTGAAGACCTTTCTATCCTTTCTTTTCTTAGGAGAGTACACTGGCAGCAACTGAAACACTAGCAGTTCAGACTGGAGGGCTGGTTGAGCTCGCTGTCCTTCTTCAATCCTGCCCCACATTGAGCTAGCTCTTTGCTGGTGGTGGGAGATGAGGAATAGTATCAGGACTGAACAGCTTTTGAGGTGACAGGATCAAGAGACTCACCTTGAAACTATTGTCTAGGATATCTCCAAGTAGACAGGTGTTGTTGTAAAGTTTCAAAGAAGAAGTCGGAAAATTATACCTGTGTCTGTGGAATAATGATGTGAGACTACTACAAGGGGCTCTAAGCATGGTTCTGTGGCACCTAAGTCTTATCTTGTTTCTGAAGAAAACTAGATACATCTTGCTGCAAGAAGGAAATTTCCAACATTTGATTACAACAGAGTTGGTGATAAATGACTTGTTTATTTTCTTCCATGACCCACATACATTGATTCCTCAAGTAGAACCAGTACTTAGGAAACTGAACTGGACATAATATGGAGTAAGCCCCTTGGAAAATTGTATTTTGGCAATTCATAGTAGAAGGTTTGTTAAGTTAGTACTTTGATTTTTCTCT
>NW_010197051.1:2884-4533 GCF_000695765.1 Mesitornis unicolor
CTTTTTATTTTTTTTTCTTTTTTTTCTTATTTACAGGACAGGTTTCATGTTTCTAATATTCCCAGTTAGAACTAGGAGGGCTGCTTTGGGAGCCTCATTAGCATTCACTGTAGCAGCATACAATAGGATCCTGGAGCTGCCCTCTCTGTACAGTATTTACCAAGGCAGATTCAGGAGTTCTTACTAGAATGCTAATAAAGCAGAGAGCTTCCACAGCCAGCAGTCTGAGAGGCAACTTTCAAAGCCTGTGATGTCTCTTTCAAGTTTCAATGTTTACAAATTAACATCATTGTACACTGCTGTACTTGTGCATTTTGCTTTGTTCAATGTGGCATTTATATACTTGCATTCGTTTCAACCAGTCACTCTGTGTCTATCACCACTTAGCCTTCTATTTTTCTATTCAGTAAGACAAATTCTCTCCTGCTTAGAAGATGGAGATATCTGACTCTCTGTATAAGATATTTTACTATGTGGAAAGCCTAAGGAACACACTACGTAGTGTCAGTTCTGCAATAGAAATCATGGGTAAGACTAATTGAGTTATTTTTCAATTATTTTTATTTTCCTTGCTGGAAAAAAACTCATTTATTAAACAGAACATTTTTCTGGACAAAGAATTATCTGTTCTGGAAGAACTTTTCTCATAAAGATTTTGCAGATCTAGGGCATATTGCAGAACAGTCCAAGTTCACATCCAAGGTCTGGCTCAGCAAGCTGTGGAGCACAGTGTCTCCTAGTCTTCCCTGTCTCAGCAGTATGCTCTGGGTGCTGGGGTGCCAGAGACAAGGGTTCTGGCAGAAGTATATTGAACTGTGAGAGAGACCCTGAGAGCAATGGTCCCAGAAAGGAGGATGTTCAATGTGCTCACCAAAAAAATTTGCAGAGATATGACTTCCACTCTTACAATTGTGAAACAGGGCTCTTGTGGAATGTCTTTCTCTCACTCTGTTTAGTCATTGTTTTGTTTTCCTTCTGAGAAAAAATAAAGACTCAAGTAGCCTTCATTTTCTTAGTTTTGTCCTAGGAAAGAGGAAGAAAGAACTCTAAATATTCATGGGTGAAAAATAATTTCCAACTCAATTCTGGATGGTATCAATCAGACTCAGATGACCTGAGATGAAAAAACAGATTGAAGAACAGTTCCCTTCTCCTTCAGTTTATCAGCATATTGTTAAAGCAGAACGTGTTTCAAGGGCAGCAAACCTGTAAAGTTTAAATCCATAGGGGTAGAAATTCCCTTTTCTCTTATTTGTGTACGCAGAGCATAGCAGAGTGGGATTCTAATCCATGACTGAAGCCTACAGGCACTACCACAACAGACAGAAAAAATGTTTAGATGAGGGAAATGAGATGTTTCAGTCAAAGAGAAACTAACTTAAAAGTGGAATGCAGGAACAAATATTCAATGTCACCATTACATAAATGCAAGAGTGAAGATAAGGGACACTGCTTTCAGTAGTCTTCCTTACCAAATCTAATAAGCAAAAACCTGACTTTAAAATGACACAAAGTAAAGCTACAGAACACATTCAGCTGAATGAGAAGAAATAAGTGCCTGGAACTTATCTGCCTGGGAACAGAATGAGAGTTCATCTTCCTATCACCGCCCCCCCCCCCCCCCCCCCCACCCCCCACACCCACAAACG
>NW_010197051.1:4564-5613 GCF_000695765.1 Mesitornis unicolor
CTGAATTTAAAAAGATGACATCTCAGATAAACTTCAGCCACTTCTTGATGTGGGGAGGTGACAGCAAGTAATGCAAAAGGGTGTTAGGTGATCTCAGAGACTCTTCTGCTACAAGTGCATCTCTTAGAGGTCACCATGTTTGGTCTCAATGTCTAGCAATTAAATCTGCAGCAATGTGTATAGCATTTAATTTCAATGCATTTTCTACATTTGGCTTTTTTTTTATTATTTTAAGGGACTTTTTCTTACACTATCCATGTTCACTTCCAGGTCTGTCTGGGACAGATTTTTCAGAGATTATTTCTTCAAAAACTATGGAAATATTAAAGTTCATCAATAAGAGTTCTGTTTGCGGGTACTACAGCCAAAGTACTTAACCTAGTATGTGATTGAAGAAGCTTCACAGAAGTCATTGGAGACACAGTAAAAGCAGAAAAAGGAAAAATAATTAGTTAACCAGGGAAAATATTAGGCACACCTAGATGTAAACCTTTTTTCCTAGTATACTCATTTTTTGTTTATTGGATAATCTTCTACTATTATAGTTAGTACTAAGAGAAAAATAAAGTGACATTTCACCTGTATCGTGCCATATGTGAACTATGAATTTCAAAAAGTACTTCAGCATTTTTACAATGTTAAAACAGATTCTGGCCTGCCATTACAATTGGCATTTACTACAGAAAAAATGTTTTTAAAAAATATTTAGTAAATTTTTAAATTAATATCTCAGAGATTAATCTCCTTTGGGAAGAGCTTCTGAGAATATTTAGACATTCATATCTTTTAGGAAAGGATTATCTGTCTCAAAAGAAGTCTTCTTCAGAAACATAGTCACTTGTTTCAAATCTTCTCTTCTGAATGCATGCATTTGGGCCATGACTTCTCCAAACAGTTAGGGAAACCCACAGAATCAATCCAGCTATTACTGGCCTTGCAAATAAGTGACAGGGGGAAGACAAAGATGTGACTTCCATTGTGTTGTCCAAAACATGAAGGGCTGCAATAAATGTATTTACTGAGGCAGTTAGGAACAAACTTCACACTCA
>NW_010197051.1:5626-21404 GCF_000695765.1 Mesitornis unicolor
ATATATATACACACACACACCCCCCCCAAAGAAGAATCTGCATAATCCATAGAGAAAAAACAAACATTAATTTCTTACCAAATTAATGGTGGACTCTAGTAGCTAAATGTGTGTCAGAGACCAAACTGTTTCAAGTATATACCTCCTGTATGAGCAGATTAAACCCATCATCTAACATGTGTCTGACAGATCTGCATCTTTAATCCTTTGGCTACCCTTGTATAATTTATCATGCCAATTAAATCTTTTGGAATTAAACTGAATTGAGGAATGAACCATTGGTTGCAAGCCAGCTCCTAGTGTGCAGGTGTCCACTTCGAATAAAATACCACTACAATATTTTGGCATCATATCATGTTTTGCTTGTGTGAGTATTACCTGCCAACAGAAGCCAGTTTATTTCTTAAGGATATTTTTTCAGTCACAGGGAGATTAAGGCAAAGTGGAGTAAAATCAACCTGCTTCAGGCCCTCAAGGTATTATTTGTTTCAACTTGCTCTAACTCAAATCCCACTGAAATCAGTGGGGGTTTTCTATTGCCTTTGGTGTGTTTTGCTGTGTTTATTCTTAGAGACAGCCACCCAACAGCCTAACAATTCCTACTTATCAGAGAGTTAATCACTTGAACATCCAGATAAGCAGAGTGAGGAGAGCACCTGAAATAGCTATGGAAGGTGAGTTCTGATAAAGTTATGCATGGAAACAGCATCTTTAGAGATGCAAAATTCCCCACACACTCCATGATGTGGTCTGACCTGCCCATCTGGATGAATGTAATGTTAAACATAGATTAAAAGCTTACAGAGTAGCTGCCAAGAATGTTTCATGGGACTTTATAGATGGACAGCACATTTACTAATTAAGGCAATTGGCCATCATTTCTACTAATGACAAATTCAGTTTACAGAGTGAAAGAAAGTATTTTTTTATAAGGAAGTAGAAAATTGTTGTTGGATGCTTCTGCTTCAGAAGGAAAATCAGCTGCTCTAAAAGGGGAACTCAGTTTATAATCTCTAATCAGTTTTGTAATTCAAAGTAATTTTAAAATTAACACTAAAATAAGGTAACATGAAAGGACAGAATAAAGTTCTAATTCATCTTTCAACTATAAAAAAATAAAAGCTCGCAATGGTTAGAATATGCTTTAAAGGTCTCTGATGACATGTAACAATGAGTTGCATGAATCTACAGAAAACAGATTTTAAAAAATGAATTTCAAGTTTTGTAGTTGGTTGTTGGTGTTTCTGAAGCAGGGATGGGAAGATTTTTAAAGTTAAAGTAATCTGAAAAATGTTTTGTGGACACTTCCAAGGATCAACAGTACCTCTAGCAAAATGTATTTGGAAATAAACAACCAGTCACCAGTAGAAGACCCAATGGTTAGCACCGAATTCCCCAACTACCAAGTAAGTAACTTACAAGTGGCGCTACTTGAACCAAATGCTTTTTCACTCACATCTCCTTCACTGTGAAACGTTCCTATTGCCTTCAAAGCATATTTAGTAGTTATGCTGGGGTGAGCACAGAATTTGAGTTGGGCAATTTGTGAAGAAAAATACCAATTCCACCATCCGTAGACATAATAGAGCTGCAGTGACCCAATGAGAAGACCATACTGGTCTATGGAAATAGTGAGAAGAGGCCTCACTGTGAATGTGCTGACAACCACATATGTCCTGCCATCAGTACCTTCAGTTGTGACATTCCCAGATATTTTCTTTTCAAGACAATATCATAAACTTTGATTCTTTACATGAAAATTGAAAAATAACAAGTAGCAACCCTATTGTGTTTACTATGTCATTTTAAATATTGTTTTCTGTAGATTTTTTTTTGCATTTGCCACAGCTAGTGTTTCAGATATCTGACTTAATTTCAAATGATCAGCGAGAGGAAGCCAGCACTGGGGTAGAGCCAAGGAGCAAACTTTTTCACAATTACCTCGGGGGAGACAGTGAAGGGAAGCAGGATTGGAGGCTAACTGTATGGTATAATATGACTCTCTTTTCATTATTATTAATGAGTTCCTGCTTATTGATGATAAAGCTTCTTTTTTTTTTAAAAAAAGCAAACTTTTTGCTTTTAAAAGTGTGAATTCTTCTCAAGATAGCTACAGGTAGGCTACTTTTCAGCTACCTGCTACCAATATATAATACAAAACTGTGGCTTCTTTACTGCTTGAGCAGTAATTTGACATCTCATAAAGCAGAACCCAGGTCTTGGGGAAGCTGAGAAATATTGTGGAATCCTCAAGAAATCAGAAAACCAAACCAAAGAAAAATAAGTCTGTAATGACCGAAAGATAAGAATTCTTGAGCGAGACTTGAAATAAATAGGCTTAGGGTGGCCCATCCAAAGACATTAGTTTGCATGTAGTATGAAGAAACACTCACCTGGAGGGGCTGGCAGGAATCACAGAGTTTGCTCAGGTTTGACCTCAGGGTTTTCAGGAATAGAAACAAGAAGCAGCTTGACTGCAGGTTAAGAAGCAATGGAAATGTAGTTTCTCAATAGGGTTTAGGGCATGACTACAGAATACAAACACTTGTTTCTATAAGCAACATGGAATAAATGATCCAGGAAAACATCAAAAGATAAAAGACAGAGAAGGAATTTGTTTGTTCTAGACAAAGAAAGTAAGCACCTCTTGTTTTATAGAAGGAATAGCTAAGACAGAGAGAAACCAGGTAACTTAACATAGCAAGTGAATAGAAGCCATTTCCCGTTGGGTTGTGCTACATTTACAAACACACAGATAAACATTTGTGCCTGTTTGTGCACATTTTCCTATCCACACTGAGATCTCCAGAAGATATTCACAATCTGAGCATGAGGCAAGCTGTAGGCAAAGCCTGAACAGAGAAAGTAAAAACTCATCATCCCAGAGGCAGTGCAGTGCAAAGAAAGGAAGTGTGCAATGTACACGAATGGAAAAGGAAAAGGCCAATCCTTGCTTTCCTCATTAAGAAAAGCTGGTAAAATTATTAAAATATACATATTTTCTCCACAGATTCATCTTTTGCATTCCAATGACAGAATAAAAATAATTTAACAGTAATTAATATCACTGTTTCACCAAAGTAAGCAAATAACAAAGGAAAATTTTGGAGTATCTTTTCAGAGATAAGGCACTGTTTGAGGATAAAAAAATAAAAGATTGTGGGTTGCTGAGATATAACAGCCATAGAGGACATGTAAACACCTATCATAGAGTCTATTCTATTAACTGGTGTCTTAACTGCCAATGAGAGTTTTCAGGACTTTACAAGCAAAATTTTTGTGCTGGCTAAATGGTACATTAGGTGATCAGAAAGTCCCAAACGTAGTTGTAGCCTAGACAGATGATGAGAAAGGGTTTGTTTTGTTCCTGTTCACTTGCCAACCAGACAAGAGACTGGCTCAGGTTGCCTTGATGCAATAAATCTGGCAGCCTCAGCCCTCCTGGGAAGACATCTGGCAGCGAGGTGCTTCTAAGAGCAAGTCAGGTAAGGAGAGGGGACACTGGTCTGTGAAGATTTCCAGAAGGAAGGGTGGTGAAATATAAACAGGAGAAAAAAATAAAAAGGCAAATATGATCTGTCTTCCTTCTAATGAAGAGTAGAGCATGAGGCTGAATTCCCTGAAAATGATGAGTGTGTGGGTAGTCCTAACTCTATTATTTTAATGCCTTGGAGTCTAAGCAGACTGCACTAATGTATTGATATTTCAGAAAAACAGAGAAACAGCTTTAGATTTCATTTACTTAATGGCTCATATATTAATTGAGTTCAAGACAGGTCTGGACAGTGGTCAGCAAGCC
Source organism: Mesitornis unicolor (assembly GCF_000695765.1). Classification (NCBI taxonomy): domain Eukaryota; kingdom Metazoa; phylum Chordata; class Aves; order Mesitornithiformes; family Mesitornithidae; genus Mesitornis; species Mesitornis unicolor. Next base: position 9,426 of record NW_010197051.1, read on the forward strand.
TTGAGTACATCACCTTGCTGGTAACATCTTCGCTTAAGTCCTTTGAAGATGGCAGTGTGTGGCTGACGTCAGATTTTGCCTTCTCTGGAAAATGCAATGATGTGTGGGAATTCACACCATGGTAGGAAGAATAGAAAGGAGTCAGCAAAAGAGAAAAAATGGTAATTGGCATAAAAACAATGTGTCATACTAATGTATAGATTATTTAAAGTAGCTGGATTCTGTTTAAAGGCCACTTTACTGTTAGATAAATAACTTCATTTATCACATTTTTTCTTTTTTTCCCCTGCTCCTTATAAAGACAGGCCACTTCAGCTTTAAGTTAAAGCATAATGAAATCAGTAGCAGCCAAGTCCTCACAAAACTCCTTTACCAATGACATGTTCCTGTTCTGGTATGTCAGAGTACCTATAAGATTTTTAGGCCAAGTCTGCAAATTATTTTCTGTTTTTCCTCACCTTACCAGATGTTTTCTGCCAGCTGTAGTCATATCCCTGACCGTCCTATGAATTTGGAGAAGGTTAATGAGACAATTATTTAGGACATGCTTTAAGTTTAGTTATTGTAACATCAACTGTTACAGTATCGGACTTCTCCTTACCTATCAATCTTCATGGAAATTGTAGGTACAAAGCTACAAATTGCTGTGCATTAGTTTCCACCCTGACTCCATTATGTATTGTTACCATGAAATAGAAGCTGGTATTAAAATGCCCATGGTTGCATTGGAATATAAAAACACAATAAATGTATTTACTGTGGTCTGTAAGAGTCTGCCTGTACAATTAGCACACCTGTGTTAATTACCCCACTCAATAGCAGAGTCTAAGGAGTTTGTCAGTGTACTAAAATACAGTCAGACAGACTGCTGTGGCAAGAGAGATATTTTTTTTTTTTAAGTTGGGGAGGAAAACTGGTCAGAGTTTACTTCTTCTTCAGAGGTCATTAAAGGAGTCATCATACAGAGACTGATATCATAAATGCACATTACAGGGATATCAGAAGGAATCCCAGCTCTGAGTGTTCCCAGCTGTCCCTGCCTTTATGTCACGGTTGTACCAACACTATTCTTTGTGTGCAAGTCAGACCATGGAATGGTTTTGTATTTAAAATAACACTCCTAAAGAACCCTATAGATATATGTATGTTATAAAGACTACTATTTTGTAAAAAAAATATTGCCAGGTCCATCTTATAGCAACAGACTTTATGCTAGATCAAGTCGTGTCTTTCCTCCCACAGCTGACATGAGTGCAGAAAGCTGACTTCCGCTCTCTATAGATTCTTGGGTAATTCAGCAGAAACATGACTGTAAGCTCTGATTCAGACCAAATTTGTGACACAGCATGATCTGATGTTATGACTGGAAATGTGACTTAAGCTTGGAATCTTCAAATGGAGGAAAACCTGTGTGGAGAGGGTTGTCAGAAGAGGCAGAGAGGTTTCACTTCTAAACACCCTACCGAACACAGGAATAAGATTGCATTTGTCAATGACATGCAAATTGTATCTGACTGGGGGGAAGTAATTTAGATTTGTTAAGTCCTCCCTATCTTGCTCTGGAAGACTGGTCGCACTCGGGTACTTTGGACCATGTGGGATGTAGTAAATCATCACGTGGGAAAAAAACTACTGATGAGAGGCTGCACAGTCGTTCAGTGTTAACAACCTTTCATTTAAGCCGATATTTCACACTGATGAATCCCAACATGAGAAAAATGTGCTCAGAAAAATTCAGCCCAAAGTACTGAGTTTCTGGGTATATTTGCCAGGTTCATCATGACTATTAAACAACAAAGAGCGGCAACTAATTTCCACTCTCAGAAATTCCAGTGGAGGTGTTTACACTTATATTGGAGACAGATGGGAAGAGACAGACAGGTTTCAAACCACAAACATACTCTTTGCTTATCTGTAATAATTCTCCTTGACACAGCAAAAATACCTTTGTCAAAGACAGGTGCTGCACAAAACCACACAACTGTTCTTTTTATTTGCATGTTCAATTGCTAACTCCTTTGGTGCCAGGTTTGAGTGTTCAAATGCAAAATTCAGAGGTTTTAATTATTTCCCCATGGTTGAAAAGCAGTCTTTCATAAGGTCACATGTTGTGGAAATGAACCATAAACAGGTACCTGAGAAGAGTTCTGCGAAGATGCCAGAAAGATGTATCACCCTGTGAAGATTCACTGGAGATATGCAAGAATACCCATATCCAGTGGACATATACACTGGATAGCTGCTGCTCTTGCATTCTCCTCAGGACTGGCATAGACCAACTGAAAAGACCCACACCTGTTTTCTTAAAAAACTTTTTATTTAATAAGCAGTAAATAGAAACAGGAATTTACATGTTGTCTTCCTGATACATGGGTCTCAGGACTTGTGCAGGAACAGTTCACATCTGTAGGGACAACTGCACTTTCAAGTCTCTTTAACTATCACTTTTATCCCACTTATTTTAATGACCTCAAAGGATCCAGGTCATTGTCCGCCACTGGAGTCAGAAGTGCCTCAGGCTCTGCTGAAACTCAGGTCCCTCATTTTCGTGTCTCACTTGAACTTTCTTTCCTCTCACTTTCTACATTTTGTCCACTATGATAAAGCTTCACTAAACCTGTATGTCTCACACTTGGAGGCACTAGCTGGCAGATGCTGGTGGAAAAAAAAAAAAAGACCTGTCTCATCCCTCTGCAACTTCTTTTTTTTTGTTTTGGTAGTTGTCACAGAATTGCACCAAAATGGCTACAGGCACACAAATAATGAACTCAAACAAGCTTTAATCTGCAGCTGAAATGAAGCAAACAAAACTTCATTCACCAAAACAACATTCCACTGACATTTAACAAATACAGGTTTGATATGCTGGTTGGGAATATTACCAGACACAGCTGAGTTAAGAATTCTTAAGTTTTTGGCCAAATGATCCAAAATGTGCCCTCACTCACTCACCTAAAAAGAGAGGACTCTCAATCTCAAGAAGTTACCTTAACTGGCATGCCAACTCAAGGAGAGATTCCCCGACTGCAAACCCACTGCTCCGAGGAGGACCGACTCAAATGAGTCCTCCGAGGGGGCCCCATTTATACCCTGGTCGAATCTGATCTGTGGTCAGTCCATGGTCGTGTCAGTCCCCTATTGGCTGAGGACCTCAACTTTCCCACCTTTGACCCCCACTGTGTGAACCAGACAGGAGCTGTGAGGGGGGAGGCAGTCCTGGCGCCACCAGGGCCAGAAACTTTAGCACTGTTTGTATTGGGTCTTTCTCAGGTCTTTAGTAGGGTGGGTGCATCTGCCACAGTAGTCTAATGAAAATTACTTGGTTTAGAAATACTAATGCTGGACCCAGAATTTATTTATTACTGTATTTTTAAAAGCCTGATGAAGGTTGTTACAAAAGGCCAATTATCCAGATTGCTAGTGTAATGTACTTGCCAATGTTTTCTAAATGAACAACAGCTAGCTAGGAATGGTAATATTAGTTTGATTATATATATTATACTATTTCATGTTTGCTATGTAAGAGGGTGAAATAACGTCCCAGATAAACTCAACAGTAGAAGAAATGCAGGAAGCTAAGTCCTGCAGTCCCTCTGGCTTGTTTGGAGATGTGATTAAATAAATGTGAGAACAACTAAGGACTTCAAGTTTTGGCCTAGCACATTTTGTTTTCTGCTGCATCATTTTCTGTTTGGACTCAGCAAGAGTACAAATGCCTATTGATTAGTAGATATCCACTATAGAGGACTGAACAGGTACTTTTGCATATGCTGAGTCCTAAATGCAGAAAACTGAGCTAAGAGAAAATAAATTAACACTGCCTTTCCCTGCAGAGCCTTCCACAACTTTCTCCAAATAAATGACTCTTTGCACATTGAACTGCTTTAAATTTCATGAGAAAAAAAAAGTATATGATAAATTATACCAAATTATTAGCAAAAGAGTTGTGAGTTGTTTGTCTTACAACACCTTCTAGTGACATCACCTAGTATCAGGCACCTCTGGGCTATGCAATATTTGCAAAAAGAGAAAATTCTGGCCTTGAAACTCTTTCAACTGAAATAGAAAAGGCAGGGGAAAAAGATGGGAAATGGGCAGTGGAAAAAAGGAGAAATGGAAAATAGTGAGAAGTGAGGGAAGTAAACCATTATCTTATCCCTGGCAAGTGAGAGAAGAGATAGAGCAAGTAGATGGAGAAGTCTGAGATTTAACTAGTTCAGAACCCAAATTTTTATAGTATGTTCATGCATCCACTTTTGTGTCTCCCAAATGATGGTTCAAAACCTGATGTTTAAAAACAAGTTTAGAAACACTCTTAGTTTACTATGTGTGGACCCACTCCATGATTATTTTGAAACCTGACATTACTTTTTGTCATTGGGGATAGTCTATACCATAATTACTGCTGAGCTCATCTCTACAGACAGGCTGTCTAGCATCCCATCTGTCTTCACTGTTCTTAGGGCTGTACGATGGCAGAGGAAATCCCTGAGGGTAGTCTTGAAAAGCATATTTGAGTTTTTCAGCGAGATAGGTGCTGCTGGCTCAGTATGAACTCATCACATTTATTTTACATTATTACTAATTATAGATCTGATAGGCCTCTGTAACAGCCACTGTTGCACTTCATTTGATGACAGTGCTTAATAGTTCTTGACCAGCAGAATTACACAGCCAGAGCTCAAAACACATAACAAACTGCTTGTTCAGCATACTACGAAGTAGGAAATAGCCCTGTGTATTTGCTGACTCATACAAAGGTATTAGCTTTGATAGTGAGAGCAGGGAAAAAATGCTCAGTACACTATGAGGAGACTAGTGGTATGGGTTGGCAATAGGATAACCATAAACCAATCAGTTTCAATTAATGAAGAATCTCATTTAATGATACTCATTTATTTCCACAAGACTGGACTCCTGAAACTACAACATATGGATATTTGTCTCTCTTGTAGGCAATAAGATGTTTATAAAACAGAGAGCATATTATTGTCAATCTCTTAATGGAGATAGATGCCTTATTTTAATACTTCATAATGTCTACAGGCCTCATTAGTGTCTCAGAATAAAAAAAAATAATTTTAACCATTTCTTAGCCTATCCCTGTCTACTGATGATAGAAATTAAGGCATTGGGAAAGCTGCTACCATGTCTCTAGCATAAAACTGCAGTCTTTGCACCAGGAGCTATTATAGTTCAAGTCTTCAGACAGTGAACTGTTTTACAGCACTTCAGTTCAGCTGAAAGTTCTGGATAATTTAATTTTATTTTCATAAATTACAGGTGAATCTTTTCCTTCCATGATTTTATTTTTATGATTTTAAATATAATGAACTCATCCCTTGCATGGAGTGCAACCTTTAAAAGGCAGGATTTTGTACTCCTTAAAAAAGTTTTGATCTACACAGATTTCATGAAAATCATCAGCTTTCTCATTTGTTTCCTACTTTTCTAAGTAAGTCTTATTCATCATCCATGACATTCTGTTGCTTGTATAGGTTATCTCCAAAATGTAGACAGGAGATTGTAACCTCAGTAGAAAACAAGGGATCAGTCAACACAGCATCACCTTGATTGATCCTTAAAAGTCCAAAACTGTAATCAGTTCAAGTCTCTCAATGATTGCTGGGCAAAACTGATGGAAGCTTCAAGTGTTTGATGTCACTTTTGTCTTATAAACTTGCCTGCCCCAGGCATCCCATAGTGGAAAACCTATGTGCACTGAGATAAGAAACAAAATAAAGTGGGGGAAAGACAACAGCTACTGAGGGTTACACACTATAAAGGCACAGGGAATTCATAAATTTGTAGAACACTGTCTGGGAATTATATTCCCTCTACAGGGCTGGTAAATTCCAGCCTTAGTGCTTTCTTGCAAGGCGTGACAAGAATGCAAAGAGAGCAAATATTTCATTTGGTGATACCAGAGGTCATAACAAACTTCAGGGAGACTGAAATTATAATGGTGACCTGACTCCACAGGGAGGAGACAGAAAGAGAAGAGCACAGTGTGCATTATGCAGAAGAAATTCTCTCATGAAAACCCAGGGAGCTGGGAACTGAAAGAGATGAAGTGTATTTCTGAACTCAGAATTGCCTGTCTGTTGGAGCTTTTAGTCTGACTGCCTTGTTCTCCAAACTGCCAGACTCAATATTCATTCTCAGAAAACCATTGTAGTGAACATCCTGGTCATGCATGCACCAGAAAATGTACACATTTAGTACACACTTCATATGAAAAAAAAAATTGAGAAAGAGGAGACATAGACCAGTAAGTGGTATTACCAACATTATTACTCTTCTGAGGAAAGTTTCTGTGCCTCTTTGACAACAGGAAGTCTTTAAATTAGGGAGCTTTTTGTCTTCATTGAGGGATTATTAGCTTCAGTTTATGGCTAAAATTACATAAGCTAGCTAAATAATATCTGGCGCTATCTATTTTTCCAGATAGTTTCTGTAGCACAAAAGAAACCCCTTTCAATGCATCAGCTTTTGACAAGAATGAAATGTGAATCATCAAGATCAATCTGCATAACTGCAATTTATAAATATCTGTATTAAAGATAACTGTTTCCAAACATTAGAAAGGACACTTACATTGTGCACTTGAGCAACCCTACCAACATTGATGTCCAGGTACCTGCCTCCTCTAGTCCATCAAATCTTGTAGGTCACACACATAATATGAAAAATAAGACAGTTTTCTGTGAAAAGCATGTTAAAGAAGTTAAGACATTATTTTAGTAATCTGGAGAATATATACTGCAATTTCATCCTTTGTCTTTATCTTGACTTCTTCACCCTCATATTCAATATTCAGTATTTACAAATAAGCAGAGATTTTGGATTTGGATACTTTCCCTCATGTTCTATTTGTTAAATAAAATACTTACAAAATGAGAACCGGAACCTAAAGTCTCAAGTCCCGTCCTCAGTTTTCTATTTGTGCTTTACCTATGCACCTCTTATTATACAGAAGAATCATTACTGTGAATATACTAAGGATGTGAAGAAGAAGATACTATTCTGGCATACATGAGTTCATTTGGATGCCCAGATTCTTACCTAATCTTAGATTATTCATGTTTAGATGCCTGTCTCCTTTTCTTAATATTGCAGCATAGGAAAAGATGCAACTTCAGACACAGTTGAGTTCCTATGTAATTTGTCTTTAGTGGTGAAGTATTAATATTGAGATGCTTATTTACCAATGTATGATGACTACAAGACTTGTTTGTTTCTCCTTGCCTAACCAACTGCTCTGAACAAAAATTTGCATGCCTCTAAGATGTTTTAAGAATAAAGGTGAGATTTTACTAATGGGGAGAACTGAGAGATCATTCATGATAGAAATGGTCCTCCATATACTCCATTCTCTCAAAAGAGCATCCCTCTAAGATGTTTTAAGAATAAAGGTGAGATTTTACTAATGGGGAGAACTGAGAGATCATTCATGATAGAAATGGTCCTCCATATACTCCATTCTCTCAAAACAGCATCCCATTGAACTGCAGGACACTTCTGTCTTTCACAGAGTATCAGCAATGATTTCCATGACCTTTCTGTACACTCCCTAAGGTTTCAATGAAAAGATCATACTAACATTAGTAACAGGACATCACCTCCTTAGACCTAACCCTACCCCTATAAAGCTCCTGAAATGGCTTCCTTTCCCTTTTGTTCTTGGCACTTGGACCTTGCTGTGTTATGGAGCCCATCTGAGTGGTTCCAGGCTTTTCTCCATAACGCTTCTACATTGCTTTTGGAGCTGAGCTAGGTATAAACTGATACAAACTGCAAGTAGTTTTTGGGATTTACTGTAACTCTTGTCTACTGTGGGGATTAGGAGGACTAGGTAGAAGTAACTGTGATGAAAGATGTATAAGAGATTATTTTAGTGGGAGCTGAAGAGAGATGTGCTTTCAGGTATGTCGCAGTGAAAGCACCAGCTGAATTTAGTGACAGACTTGATTTATGAAGTATAGCTAAAGTAAGAGCCAGAGAGAAGAAAGATATTTTTTTAGTCAAGGTGGCAAGGATATCAGTATTGGTACTGACAGTTAAGTATGAAAAGCTTTAATGAAAATATTATCAATGAATACCCTTTGTGCCTTTTCTGGACCTGGACCTTTCTCAGATGGTTGGGGAGCCCTTACAGGCTTTGCTTTATGTTCTTCTCCTCAAGAAATTAAGCTGTGCAGAAAGTAATGATTGTATTAATCCCTCAAGTGCTTTCTTTTCCTCTTGCTGCCAATGTGTCAAATGGAGAGGCCACATGATATCTCTATCCTTGACATCTCTGTGTAGCATGTAAATGTTACTGTTAGAGTAAAATCAGTAATTGTCATATGCAAATTAAAAGCACACTGAAAGTTCCCTAGCTAAGATGCTATTATTCATCTCAAAGTAGTTACTACTTCAAAATTTATATTCTTCAGGAAAAAAGGGGAATGTAATTTAAAATATAGGAATAAACTTGAGAGAGTTTATTCTGGTTTTGTTTGTTTTTGGGTATTTTTGGGTTTTTGTTTTTGTTTGGTTTTTTTTGGTGGTGTTTTTGTTGTTTTTTTTTAGTTTGGGTTTTTGTGGGGTTTTTTGTTTGGTCGTTTGTTTGTTTGTTTTGTTGTTGTTGTTGTTTTGGGGTTTTTTAAAGTATTGAGGCTAAATGGTCACAGACAACACTGTATTCAAGACTCCAGAGGAGAAAATTTCTGCTGTTATCAGACAGATTTGCGGTATTGCTGTAATAAGAGATTCCTGTTTAAGAATGTAACTATTGAACCAATGCCTTAATATCAGAATTTGATCCTTGATCCCAGTGCACATATCACCTAATCAGATAAGCAGAAAAAGCTCTTAATGGATCTGTAACTCATTCATGCTACTTGCAATGTTTTGGGGGAATCTTGGGCTCTAAACCCATTTTATGTAACAAATCTGGTTACTCATCTAGAAAATGCTATTTGTGCTAAGGTTAGTATAAATGAGAGTGGATAGATATTTAGCCAGTTGTGAGATTCCTATCTGAGTTAAAAGCACTTGGCAATTTGAAAATGCTAGAGTCTGTATCATCACTATGAATCCTTTAAAACTGGACAGCTAATGTTACACATCTATGTGTTAATACTCAGAAAGTATTTCTAGTTACAACAAGCAAACTGAAATTGTGCTGAAAAAATGTATATGAGTTGTGTTGCACAATGGACTTTGGAGATCATATTTCTAAAGGTCAGATATCTGGTTTTTTGAGGTGTAGTCATTCAAATCTTCATGTCTTGCTTCTGGTGACTGAAACTTATTCCCTCTCTCCATGGAATTTCTTATCTTTTGCGGTGTTTCTCTGAGTAGTCCATCTATACATTGACTGACATACAACGTGTTGAAACATAGAGACTCATGCTGAAAGAGTGAGAGATTTTTAATTAAAATCTTGGCAATTTACAATGTCCAGATTCACAGAGATACTATAAAAAGGTGTGCAGATAGGAGAGACTGGTTCAGGACCAGAACATCTTCTATTGCTGTGGGAATAGGTTAAAGAAAAAAGTCATATTTTGAACTTTGAAAAATACTCTGGTGGATGCTTTTAATTCCTTTTTATTTAGCATCTTTATATCCCTCTAGACTTGAAACCGTATTTTTCTTTCAAGATAGTTATGTTGTAATGACTAGAGTACTAAGGACTAATATTCTTCTATGATGGTTTTTGTTTTGCTACTCAAATTCTGGACGAACTTCAGCTACTCAGTCCATCTCCTAATTTCTAAAGTTTTATATCTGCAGAATGATCCTGACTTCCCATATAAAGTGCTTTGAGAACTACGCAAGAAAAACATTCTGCAAGAGCTGGTTGTCGCGATTGCAGAACTCCACATAGAATTTTTTTCAGAGGCTGGGAGCTATAATTAAGTGAAAAGAGCTCAAGGGCACTCTTTTATGGGTACTAATCCAACTTCTAAATAGAAAAGTTGACAAAGCCAAGAAAAAAAAAAACCAGATCATTGCCCTCTCTAACACTAGAACATTATTATTAGTTCTGTGAGACAATTGTCTTTGACACTGTGGTTTGCATGCATTGTACAAGAGAAACAACAGAAAAAGTGCACCGAGGCAAAAGCTAGCAAGCTGTATTGTCCTGCAAGAACCATGAAATAATGCCAACTCTTTGCAGACTGGTATCTCCTATGGGACTGAAGAGTAGAGAAACATTATTGGAGAGAAGAACAGCTAGTAAGGTAAACAGCTCAGCCTACCAAATGTTAATACAAATTAAAAAGTTACAGAGAACTTCTTGAATTACAAAATTACTTTTGCCAGGATATTTACTGATAATTTTCTTCAAGGTAAAATAATGCTCCCATGCTTTTTACAGAGTCTGTGGTTTAAGGTGAGTGAAATAAGTGTCCACACTGCTTTTTATTTTTTTACTTAACATTAGCACATCATAGTATGCTAAAAGTAGGTTGTCAGGTAGTGATGTATTTTGCACATTTGTTTTCTTTTAAGATTACTTGTGGATGCTGGACTGCTGCCTCTGACCACAGGAAGAATAATCAATAGTTTAAAAGACAGATTATTTTTTAAAAACAAGGTTATTGAACTGACATCAAACACAGACATATATCTAACTGATAAAGGAAGGAGAAGATATTGGCAGTAGAACTAAAGGAGCAGGTAGTCAGGCCTTATTTTCAGAGGTCGCGGGGGAAGAGGAATTCTTTCACTTCCAGTTTGGAATAGTTTTTTTCATTTAGTATTTTTTCCAAATAAGAAGCCATGCTTTTTAATATGACTTCTCTATAAAAGCTGAGGATTATGACAGAACCCTTTCTGAAGGATGAGATGGAAATTATATGAAGAAAATGCAAGAGGATTTCCTCAAGAAAGATTATTCTTCCTTTGTGTTCAACCACAGTCATCCTCCAGGGCCCATACAATTCTATCCTCTTTGAACAAAGCCAATGTCAGCTTTTCGGACAGTTGTCTCTTAAAGAGCTGTTAATATTAAGGCATGCTAACACAAGTCGTTGATTATTCCACCAATTTCCCAGGAACCAGAATCTGTCAATCAAAACCATCTCTCCAGGACCTCAGCTGACTTAAGCCAATACAGTACCATCAATACTGCTAGAGCTACACTGAGTTACACTTGCTGAGATTCTCCCACAACACCCTTTTCACTGCAAACTGCAGACCACTGCAGCAAAGACGCTAGTATGAAGCTCTGGGGAAAACAGCATAGTGTCTTTGTAAAATAAGTTTAATTTCAGTTGGAAAACACCATATCAGAGGGTCACAAAATTGGATCAACAGAGTGATCTAGGCCAGCTTCAGGGTGTGCCCATCTTCCCATGTCCTGGCTCCCTTCCTAATTGTGAGGGCATCATTGAGGCCAGGGTCTACAATGAAGATTGAAAACATAAGGCAGCATTTCCCTGTGGAATTTCTACAAAATACCTTTTCCTGGGACCAAATTAAAATGATGTGGCTCTGAGTAAAAATAACATTTAAGAACATTTTCTCCTTATCCAACCTTACTGTCAGAAATATGCCATGAGAAGAAAAAGAAGCTTTCTTAAGGAATAAATGAAAAAGAAGTTAGGTCCATTAGCAATAATAAGTGCTTGTGTTCATTGGGATAAAACATTTTAGAAAAGCCTGCTTTAGGAAATACATACATAATGAACAGAAAACAGGAACTTACAGCCACAGAATTTCATCTCAATACAGAAGAGGCCATGAGCCACTGCACAAAGAGACTCTTGGAGTCCCTTGCCCTCTTGGAGGGTATGAATACTGTACTTGGCACTGGTGAGGCCGCACCTCGAGTACTGTGTTCAGTTCTGGGCCCCTCACTATAAGAAGGATGTTGAGATTCTGGAGCGTGTTCAGAGAAGAGCCACAAGGATGGTGAGGGGTCTGGAGAAAAAGCCTTATGAGGAGCGGCTAAGGGAACTAGGGTTGTTTAGCCTGGAGAAG
>NW_010197051.1:21589-49177 GCF_000695765.1 Mesitornis unicolor
ACAGGCTTCCCAGGGAGGTGGTGGAGTCACCATCCCTGGATGTATTTAAAGAGCGGGTAGATGAGGTACTTAAGGATATGGTTTAGTGAGTAGACAGGAACGGATGGACATGATGATCTCAGAGGTCTTTTTCAACCGAGCGATTCTGTGATTCTGTGATTCTGTGAATAGTGTAAATCTTGTGAGAGGATTGGTCTAGGGAGATAAGAGACCCGTTCCTGGATTGTTAGTTCTCTGATTAATATTTTATTTTGCTGTATAACTGGATAGTGTGCAGCTAATTCCTGGTCTTGTTTTGGACCATCTGATGTCACTGTAAGAAAACATAAAAATATCATCATGTTGAGTCAAGCTGTACTGCATAAATAAAGTACAGGCATGTCTGGGACTTCCAGCAGAACTCAATATTATTCAGAGAAAACAACAGTACAAGATTCAAGTTCAAGTGAGGCTACAGTGAGGATGGCCAGCGTACAAAAAGACCACCTGATGAGAAAAGGAGACCTTACTGAACTTACTCAGTGAGACTCATCAGCACCTCAGTTTGAAAGAGAAGAGGTGGTTTATAAGGGTAAGTAGAATCCAGCAATGAAGACAAGCAGTGGACTGGAAACTGCTAGGAAGAATAATGCTCTCAGTTTTGGGTTTTTTGCCAATACCAAATGTCAAACTTTAGGGAAAATTCATGTAACACTTCAGTTTCAAAGGGAGAGATAGAAGTGATAAACAGGTTAAAAATGTGATAAGTCTAAAAAATCTATTTGAATATAATGAATGCTTTGATATTCCTGATTCCAGTCTTGGTATACCACTGAATAGTGCTGACTGCTTGTTATCTACCATTCACTTTTGTGTTTCTTCAACAGGCAAACAGAGAGCAGAGCCCTCAAAGTTGCACCTTCAGGCTATCTAAGAACACCAGAGGTCCACAGAGCAGGGCAAAAGGCAAAGACAAGACTTACTAGTCTTCATACACAAATGAAGTTTCCTTAGATGGCAGTGCAGTACTGACTTGAATTCAGCTAATATGCTTTGTTTGGTGGCTCATAATTTCCTCTTGATGAACTAGAAGCACTGCGGGTACAACCAACAGGCAAGGCAGATTTGCTGTTTTTTGTTTCCTTTTTTCTCCTCAGCACTGCATCATTGGAAGCAGTGAGTGTGTACAAACAAATGAAGCTAGGCAGAAAACAGATGTTGTCCACACAAACAGTTCTCCCCTCTGTCTATTGCCAGTGAAATACTATCAGAGGGACACAAAGAAGGAAAGAGAAATGTACAACTACCCTGTTTATGCAAAAGTGGTAAAAATTTCACAGTAAAGAGGTCTTTAAACCTATGGGGTTATTTCTACAAATTCAGAAAAAAATTTCACGACCCAAAGGGACAGAATGTGTCAAAGGATTATAATAACATGTGAAATATTTTGCTTGAACCTGCCAGACAGTGGTCATAGCTATTCAACATCAATGGTTTCTTTGTTTATGAGAAGAACTATTGGTAAACAGAAGATGGACCAAATGTTGAGCAAGTGCATGCACCTTAAACCATTCTTCACCTTCTCAGGTGGGATTTCAGAACAGATTGTTACTAATCTTATTTGAATCACAGAATCATGATCAGAGGGCTGGATCACCTCCCCTGTGAGGTCTGGCTGAGACAGCTGGGCCCTGGGGAGACTTTGTTGCAGTCTTCCAGTTCCTGAAGGGAACAGGAAAGCTGGGGAGGGACTTTTACAAAGGCAGGTAGCAATAGGACAAGGGGCAGTGTCTTTTAACTGGAAGAGGGTAGATTTAGACTAGATATTGGGAAGAAATTCTTTACTGTAAGGGTGGTGAGACACTGGCACAGGTTGCCCAGGGAAGTTGTGAATGCCCCCTCCCTGGAAGTGTTCAAAGCCAGGTTGAATGGGGTCTTGAGCAACCTCATCTGGTGGGAGGGGTCCCTGCCCATGGCAGGGAGGTTGGATCAGATGATTGTTAAGGTCCCTTCCAAACCAAACCATTCTATGATTCTGTAATCTGTCCAGAGTGAGGGATATCAGCAGTGCTACAAGCTTAGGTGACATAAAAGTAAGGAGCGTCTGTTGCAAGTCCCAACAACTTATCTCATTTACTAGTTAATGATAACAACCTATCTCATTTACTAGTTAATGACAATGTTAATTCTAAAGAAGCCTCTTCCTTTTTTTTTGGAAAAAAAAAATGCAATCTAGTTTTTGTGAGATGTTGCTTAATTAACCTCAAGGTCTACAAAGATGAATCGAATTTTTAAATCTAAAGCATCCCATGTTAAATACAGTGAGAGGCTATAAATGACCAAAATGACACTTCCCTGCTGAAGACTGATGTGTTTCTTTAGTGATGTTCATCCTGTTACAGCAGACTACTTGGATACATAGTGCTTCTTCAGACTGAATGCAAGAAAAAACTGTTGCCAGTAGAAAGTAATTATATAGATTCCAGGCCCAGACTGAATTTTCTTCTCATGGTAATCAAAGTAATAGAAAAGCTACTGCTACCAATGACTCACTTTCATTTGCATTCATCTGGTCATCCGGAAGATGACAACAGCAATGTTTGCACTGATGAATGACATACTTGTGAGGAGAGAGGAGAAAAATTATTTCTATGCAGGACAGGACTTGGATAAGCATGAAGGCTGAGCTCTTAACAGATCTTTGGTTGTTTGATAACTACTGGTGAGTTGTCAGATGATTTAGCAGGAAGAAGTAAAAATATATTAAGGTTGTGTCCCAGCAAATTTCCTTCATAGTCTGTTCACAATCATGTATCAATACCAGCTTAAATATCTGGGTTTCAAAACACCACCACCTCCATTCCCCAAAGCTTACAGTGCATTCTACTGATATAAATTAATGATCACACTAAATATACTCCATAAGGTTATTTCCAAAATACAGTACATGTTTTCTTTCTCTGTCTTTCTCATCAAATTAAACTGAGTTTTACCACTGGCATCTGCAGGTTGCTTCTGAGAGTGTGTGATGTCAGTTGCTGTGACAGAGAAAGATCTTTGCTGTTGTAGATCTGCAGAGCAGTAGCCTAGGAAGTGGTCTTAAAAATACTTTGTCTTTTAATTCTGGGTTGGACCATAATTTCATATTTGCATCTGTTGTCCATGAGCTGTTTCACTTTGGAGATGATAATTTTTCTGAAGCGAGATACACTTCTACTTTCTCAATTCTTTATTCTCTACTTTCTCAATTCTCATTCTTTAGTTAATGCATGGTTTGCCACTAATTATCAGAGGAATTTCAAGCACGTGTGAAACTCTTTAAAAGAACAAAATCTTTTCCAAGATTGAAGGCAGTGAGGACTGAGGGCTTATCTGATGTTGACCGAATTTAGTGGTTCACTTCTTGGGAGCATGATACAGTGCCATAAATTGCTGAAGAGCTGTCACTGCTCAAGAGCTGCCACTCAGCTGTCATTGAGTGGCAATGTCATTGATTCAGCAATGTCTTATGATTATTACTGGAAGCTGATACTCGGTGTGCTCCATTTGCAGAATGTGCAAAAGAAAAAATCAAGTTCCAATCCATTTTGCTAGAGTATTGTGTTTTTGTGCTATATTGCAGGTGTCTGAGTGAAAAGAAGTTACAGTTGGGAATGGACTAAATGCATTCAGTTTCTTCCAGATTTGGAAGGACTTATAAAATGCATTCTGGTACCCGTAACTGACAAATTAAGGATTATAATTTTGTTGTATTTGTACGTTGTCTAAAAGAGTGATGGATTCCTAGTCTTTTCTGAACAATCAGATAGATTCAGCTAGAAGTGTGGAGGAAAGCACAAACTTTTCCATTATAGGAGGGACCTAGCCACATTTCTGTATGCTTTTGCATCTGAAAATTGCATTCATTTAATGATCTTTGTGGGGAAATATAGCAGTGACACTGGAATATACGAGAAAGCTGATTATTAAGATATTCACACTGGGACTTTCTTGGATTGACAAGGAATTATACTATTGGAATGAAAGATATTGCTGATACAGACTATCTTAACACAGAGTGAAATTTCATCACAAATGATGTCATTTTTCGTTCCCAGAAAACATGGTCACACTCGAATGCTCAGGTAACATTTCACCTAGGAGCTTCCTTTCTTCACTGGTGGAGACTTTCAGAAGGACATCCTTCAGGCTTGGAGGCTTCCATTTTAGAAAAGCAAAATATAGATGACAAATAGATACTGGCCCACTTTTAGATTTAAAAGAAACTTAGTGTGTTAACCATTGTGCCGGACTGATGATTTGTTCTCAACTTTTTAATCCTGGGAAAGAACAATATCACATATCTTTGCAGTAAGATATTTTCTTTTGGGTGTAGTGGGAAGAGCACAGGACAGTGCACATTCTTGTTCAAATTTACTGTCATGAGAATGTAAATTCATGCCAAGAGTGGGTGTTTTCTTCTTTTCCTCAAAGATGAAGCAGAAGAAACATTAATAAAATGAGAATCCAGCTATCCAGCTATGTGTGACAGCAACATACTTCATGATCCCTCCAGAACTTCAATTTATTTACAATCAGAATTAACAAAAAAAAGAAGCAGTTTTTATTTTGAGTCATAGAGATACTATTTTAAAACCTACAGCTTCACAGTAGTCAAATGCAAGACAGTCTTTTGAGTGTAGCAGTTCTGCAAGACTTTTGGACTAACCCCCACAAGCAGGTCCCTTGTCTTCACAGTGACTCCTTATATAAATCTATTTTTGAAGGATTGAGTTCTCTCTTACGTAAGATTTGGTTAGCCGATGTCATGTTGTTTGATAGTAGGACTTGGGTATGGTTTCAGCTTTCTCAGGTTTGCTGCTGACCTACAGTTAAAGGCACCAATAAAGCATCAGGCTTCAGACTCTGAACACTGCTAAAGCACGGGCATAGGCCTTAGAACAAGAGCGGCTCATCAGTAAAGCTTTACCCTTTGAGTCATATGCCATGAGTATTTATGAGGTTGAAATGCAACAATTCATGCTTATAAGCAGACCAAGCACAAACATGAAATACTACTTGAATGAGCCACTAATGGGGCTGTGGGTCTCAGCCATGGGACAGAGAGCCGCACTCCTTCAATGTGCCTGCCACTCACTGTGGACACATCATGCCTGTGACTGTTTTTGGGAACAAAAAACAGTATTCATTCTCTTACACTGGATGGACATGTCTGGCTCTGCCTTGTCTCTGGCACCATGCTAATGCTCTAATTTCATAATGGAAAGGGCACTGTGCTTTTCAAAGAAGGAATATTTTTTTATATATACAGGACCCAAGCCATAATCTGATTCTTTGCCATCCAGATGAATCCATGTGAATGGGCTCAAATTAGGACCGCATGAAACACTATACTGAAACAGTATTTTTAGTGTCAGAACACAGCTTTGCCAGCTTGAACACATTTCTGTTTGAAAAATAGGATGTTTTTCATTTAATTTTTCACCAGAGGAAGTTAATGAAAGCATTCTGTTTTCAGTTCCTGATGGGGTTGCAGCGTGAATAAATCACAGTGCGTGAAAGGGCAAGAAGGTAGAAAATGGGCACAAGAGTCTTGAGATAAACTGTGCTGAAGGGCTGCAGCTTTTCAGCTGGACTAATGTTATTCTCCAGTTAAATGTAACATCTTCAGTGTTTTAATATTCTGTATCATGTTGTTTTGTTTTTTCTTACTTTTTCTGTGATTTGGAGAAAAAAACCCAATCAATCAATGTCAGCATGCTGCATTTTCTGCAGTATTAATAAATATTGAGGTTCCCAGGGGCAAAATGAATACTATTATGTGTTTTCTCCCCAGATTGCCTCAAAATGTACTTCTCCTCTCAGATGTCATTTCCCCAGGCACACATATGTAAAGGATCTGTGGAGGGCAAATAAATGATATCATAAAGAAAGCACCTCTTTGCTTTCTTCATGTCCTAGCAGAGAACCTATGTAAGATTTGTCTCTTTTGCCAAGGAAGACAGCTTAGTTCTACAGTGCCACATTATTTTCTTGCCTATGTCACTGGATTTTCTTCCTTTTTCCAAGAGGCTTGTTTGTGAGTTTCTGTTAGTTCTACTGGATTTACGAGGAGTGTCAGAGGTACTCAGTGGCCAGAAAGGTTAATCACAGCAATGCTTCTGTAGCATCTACCTCTGAGATCCTCCTCTGATTCATTTCAGAGCTCTGTTTGTTTTAGATGTAGAGGTAACGAAGAGTGAGCAGGTCAGTCAATCTTACCATGTCCACCCTGAATGAGAAAAGACAGGGCTCAGCTGTTGCAAACACACAAGAGACTATTGATGCTGCTTGACAAACAGCACCACTGACTTTCCCTGTTTCTCCCATATGCCAGAGGAGGAGCAGAGTTTATACTACAGAGTTATAACTCATGCTCTAAGTCCTGAACCAGATGTAGAGGAGTGGATTGCTGGCTGCATTGCCGATCTCTAGTCCTCTCTCTCTTTAGACTTGCAGATTAGAATGCCAGCCTCAGTACCATCAATGGTAGTCGTTCCAGTGACCGTAAGTTGTATGGACATCTGTCTACTGGTTAATGTTACAAAATCTGAGAAGAACCAGGAGTGAATGCTTTTGATGACTAGCCAGGAGTTGGCTCCACATAGAAAACAGAAACTGGAAACAAAATTCCTTTTATGTCCTTCTTAATGTTCTGAAAAAGTTCAGTACTTAGTCAACATCTATTAGTCTTAAGGTAAGTGACCACCCTCTTCACTGCCCTGTGAGACTTTCAATCATGCAGAAGTACACAATTTACTTCCACCTACGTTCTTCAGTATTGTGTACTGAATAAGCTAGAAAATAATAATTACTGTTCTTTGTAAATAATGTAAGGTATTACCAGAGTGTATACAATCTTATAGAGCTGGTAGACACGATAATTTGGAGCCTAACTACAAGTCTTTTACTTATTATTTTTCATTAATGATTCTAACAGAAAAAGTGGGAGTATACTTCCATGAAGTTTACTGACAACATCACATTGGAAGTTATCAGTATTGATAATGTTTGGCATATTACAAAAAGCAGTGGCTGACCTTGTTAATAGAAATGGGATTAAATGCTAACACTGCAACACGCAAGGCCATATGCAGAAGGGCTTACACTAAGAACTTATGCTACAAGTTGAGTCTTGCCTATTGTAACCATGAGGAGAGAAGAAAAAACGGCATTTTTACAGAATCATAGAATCATAGAATGTATTGGGTTGGAAGGGACCTTTAAAGATCATCTGGTCCAACCTTCCTGTAGTAAGCAGGGACTGTGTTACTAGATCAGATTGCTCAGAGCCCCATCAAGCCAGACTTTGAATATCTCCAGGGAGGGGGCCTCCACTGCCCCTCTGGGCAACCTGTTCCAGTGATCTATCATTTCGTTCTGTGATTCTGTGTGATTCTGTGATCACTCTCATATTGAAGGACTTTTTCTTAATATCCAACCTGAATCTACCCTTTTTATACTTTAAAACCATTATCCCCTCATCCTATTGCTACATGTCCTAGTGAACCATTCTTCCCCAGATTTCTTACAGGCACCTTTCAGGTATTGGAAGGTCCCCCTGGAGCCTTCTCTTCTCCAGGCTGAATAACCCCAAGTCTCTCAGCCTATCTTCATAGGAGAGGTGCTCCAGCCCTTTGATCATCTTTGTGGCCCTCCTCTGCACATGCTCCAGCACTTCAGTGCCCTTTTTGTGTTGGGGACTCCAAAGCCAGACCCAGTACTCCAGGTGAGGTCTCACCAGAGCAGAGTAGAGGAGAAGGGCAGAATCATCTCCCTCAATTTGCTGGCCACACTTCTTTTGATGCAGCCCAGGATATGATTGGCCTTCTGGGCTGCAGATGCACATTGGTGGCTCATGTCCAGTTTTTCACCCACCAATATCCCCAAGTCCTTTTCCTCAGGGCTGCTTTCCAGCACATCATCTCCTAGCCTGTATCGGTATTGAGGATTGCCCCTATCCAGGTGCAGGACCCTGCACTTGGCCTTGTTGAACCTCATGAGGTTCACCTGGGCCCACTTCTCCAGCTTGTCCAGGTCCCTCTGAGTAGCATCCTTTCCCTCTGGCACATTAATCTCACCACTCAGCTTGGTGTCGTCAGCAAACTTGCCGAGGGTGCACTCAATCCCATTGTCAGTATCATTAATGAAGATATTAAACAGTACTGGTCCCAGTACAGACCCTTGAGGAAAAGCACTTGTCACCGTCTTCCATCTGGACATCGAGTTGTTGACCACTACTCTCTGAATGCAACCATCCAGCCAGCTCCTTATCCACTGAACAGTCCACCCATCAAATCCATACCTCTCCAACTTAGAAGGATGTTATGGGGGACCGTGTCAAAGGTCTTGCAGAAATCCAGATAGATTTTAGTTGATGAAGGTCTCACTCTAAGCCACAATGTGATTTAGTGCTGAAGAGAGAAAATGTAACTATAAGTGCTGAAAGTGGAGTATATTCAGCAAAGAAGCATGCCACTAGGAAAGCACTGATGGGACTATGTAGTACGAGCTTGGTTACTTGCCTAGAAAAGTTCAGTAGGAGCCTGAGTGAATGGCATTTCTGGGATGAGTAGGAGAAAGGGGAGTTTATTCTATCAGAAAAAAACTTGGAGAGCTGGGCTTTTAAGCTTGCCAGACTGGAAGGTGATAGAAGATATAACTGTTCATTTTAAATGTAGAGTGTGCTAAAAACAAAGGAAAAAGGGAGCATCATTTGTGCTAAAGAATTATGTCAGCACAAAAATAGATAAGGATAAATCACCTATGAGTATATCCAGGTTATTTTTAAAGGGTTTTTATTTTTAAAAGTGGAGTGAGCTTCAGGAACAATGTTCCTAGAGGAGCAGGGCAGGCAAACACTTTATTCCTTCAGAAGTAGAGAGAATAACTGTGGCTCTGGCTGCCTGGGACAGGAGGGACAGAACTTCCAGTCCCAATCCAAACCAATCTCTCTCTGATATTATTTCTGAAATGCAATACACAAAAAAGCATTTTACTGGGACAAAGTGGAGTGTGTGTGTCTGCCTGGCTTCAGTGAAGGGCAGCCCACTGATGACAGCATGTTTACTGGTGATACTCTGTGCTTGCCCGGTGTTCAGCCTGACTTTGCAAGAAGTGACTGAGGTTTCACTTTGGCTCCCTACTCTTTCACATCAAACACTAAACATGGTCTGTGGCAGTGATGATGGCTCTGGATTCAGAGTCCTGAACATCTGATCAGTCACTGCAGGAATTTTCTACTAGTACAAACTTAATCCAGGTAAGTGTGTGCATGTGACTGAATTTCTCTCATATGTAGGAACACACATTACAAACTTTATGCTGACATTTTGCTTTGATGTCAGCTGTGGAAGAAGCTGCAGTACTTGGTAGAGCATAATGTTAGAATATCATGGAGTGTACCTGGTCGGGCATCCTAATCACAGGTACAAAGTTAATGAACAAATTTCAACTGCTGATCCTAATTCACAGTAATGGAATACTATGTGCCATTATTATCTTTCATTCAACACCACAAGGGGCTCTAAACCAGCATTCACTGCATTGCTGAACTGTGGTCTGTGTCTCTTTCCATCTGCAAACTGTCTGGTCACTACTGTAACATAAACAGGTAGTAAGTAGGTGAATATTCAGCTGTGTTTACTTTTACACTTTCTGATGCCTTTGAGTCTAACTCAGGAGAGCAACCGGAGGTACTTTTGCTTGGAAAGCTCCTAATTAGAAATAATTAATGATTGGTATGAATAAAGAGCTATAATGACACATAAGATCTTATATTCCCTAGGCATGTTTCTATTCAAAATCTGATATTTTGGGTCATGTAATAAACCAATAGTACTTGTAATAGTAAGAATAAAAAGAAGTTGTGTAACAGTAAATAATTGAAAGTTGAGCCAGCTTGAGGACTAGGTTTCTATGGTAGCTTGACCCCAAAGGAGTACTCTTTCCTTATTAAGGAGATATAGTGATGCATGAAACTTTTCCATTTGAAGCAAAACCAAAATACAGTAATTGTAAATATAAAAAGGCTCCTTCATTAACTTTTACTTCTGATCATGCATAACATCTTTTTCCTATTTAAATCAATATCAGGATTTCTGATTTGCTTATATAGCACAATTAATGTTAGTGATCTTTTATACTTGGATGACATCCAAGTTGTTTATTCACAGTATGATATTTATTTATGGATAGAATTAGGACCAAAATTAGCACTACCTACCGTATTCCTCCTGGACTGCCAGCCCTCCCTTTAAAAAATTGTCTGGAAATTTTATTCTAATCCTTTAAATACTGCACTTTGTAATGCAGAAGTGTGAATTCATATGGTCTGCTACTGTTTCTTCAATGACAAGCAAACAGCCATTGACATTCACACAGCCTTGTTTTACAGATAAATCCACAGAAAGAAAATAAGAGAAGAATAACTTCATAAGGTTTTCCTTCCGAAGTCAGCCCTAAACACATTGTCATAGGAAGAGATGAGAAAACATACTGCATTGTATAACATTTTGTGGCTGGCATTCTTCAAAGAACGCAGCTCTTTCCTTTCTCTTATATGTTCTATTGTAAAATCTCAAACCTATGAGCCATAGCCATTTACCAACATTATGTAGTCCTATTAAAAGAGTTTTGCCTTTTTACATTTAACTTCACAGCTTCTGTATGACTTCCTGCTTCTTGAAGATTAAGATCATCAATTTGGATGTTTTCTCCAGTTTCTCAGCATGTTAAATTCTTGTTCCATTTTCTGATTCTGACTAGTTATCATTCAGTTATTTCAGAGAGCCTTTTACTTTCTTCCAAGCTTATTATAAATGTAGCTTCACTCTCCAGGCAAGTTAGTGTCATCAAATTACATTTTATTTCGATATAAATATAGTAACAATTAAATACACACACAAACTGTTACTTAAAATGTGATTATAGCAAGCAGAGAGATGGTAGAAACCAGTATCATCGTAGTCAATGTATTGTCTCCCTCTGGGTTTCTTTGAATTGCATTTGGGGATTTTTTTTTCAGTGATAACTGTAATAATGATTTTACCACTGTTCACATTGCAGAGCCAACACAGCCATGGAAGGCTGAGCTGGATACGGTTTTGCTTCACACATCATTAATAAACCTGTCAGCTCAGCTCTGATTGCAGGACTTCTATTTCTGATGATGGAGGGAGAATGCAGTTCAATTTTCCACTCTGGTTTGGGTTTGCAAACACTGTCAGTTAAAGGCATTAAGTTTTGATTTGTAAAATCAGCAATGCCAACATAGAAGTGTTTGACAAAAGCAGCGCCTGTGAAGAACAACACTTTTTAATTTCTTCTGTCCTTCTTAATTAACTAGAAAAGTTTTCATTTAAATAGGTTGGATCACTATTTTGTTGGTAGAAAATGTGACAGAACTGATTAGATATGCCAAAGCAGTAGACAGAGACACTCCACAGAGACACAGAGCTGCCAAGTTACCTGTGTAATTTCTGGCTTGTTGTGTGGCATCCTTGGGAAGCACACAGTTTTGGCATTACAAACCACTGTTAGGTCTGTCAGATTTACTTGTGCACTTTTATTAACAGGTACATGGAAGGTTACTGTGAAGCAAATAAGAAGGTTTATTTTGTGTCTTATTTTGGCTAAGAATCACAGAATCACAGAATCGCTCAGTTGGAAAAGACCTCCGAGATCATCACGTCCAACCGTTCCTGTCTACCCCCTAAACCATATCCCTAAGTACCTCGTCTACCCGCTCTTTAAATACATCCAGGGATGGTGACTCCACCACCTCCCTGGGCAGCCTGTTCCAGCTTCTGACAACCCTCTCAGTAAAGAACTTCCTCCTTATCTCTAATCTGAACCTCCCTTGGCACAGCTTGGTGCCATTTCCCCTTGTTTTATCCTCCGTCACCTGGGAGAAGAGACCAGCACCCACCTCTCTACAACCTCCCTTGAGGTAGTTGTAGGTGGTGATGGGACAGAAGCAGCATGGTGGTTAAAAATTAAGGGCAAATTAAGGCAGAATGTGGAAGAATTTACAAAAATGTAGACCTGTGATCACAGTGCAGCTGATATGCAAATGCAAAGGGATAGAGGAATCAGCACATCGGTAACCCTCTTCATTTAACATGAGTCCTCACATAAATGCAGGAGCATTCCTGTAGCAGTGTCCTGACATTAAAAAGCATCACATGACATAAAGTTTATGACATACAGAGGCCTTGCACATTGCAAGGGAAAGGAGTTATTGAAACATGGTTTGAATATACCAGGTAGTAAAGGCTCTTCAGAGTTATCCCTACTGAGACAGCATTCACATTCCCTGATGGCTCTAAAGAAACAAGTGTCCAAATGTTGAGCTAGACTTAAAGAAAAGGACAGACTGAGGAATTTCTGTCCTAGCATAGGTAAGGTTTGGGATGTGCCTCTAGTCTAAGGACTGAGCAGTTCCCTAAGGAAGAAATCCTTACCTCTCAACTACGAGTGCAGTGAAGCTATTATTAATGTTTTATGGCTTTATCACTTCATAACCCAATAAAAGTTGTAAATAGATTCTTAACTCTTACCTGATCTACTGACCTCATTTATACCCTGTCAGGTAATAAGATTGAACCTGATGAAAGTCTGACTTAGGCAAGTCTGACTCAGTGGACAGTGTGTCTCTGCCCAGGCCAGACTGATGTCTTGGGGACTTGAGCTTCAGGTGCCTCAGGGAATGAGAGCAGAAATAGGAGATTCCTGTGCTTTGCCTTGAAGAATCCAGGGAACACATGGCAGTGCTATAGATCACCCTGCACACCATCTACATGGGAAGACAACAGTCAGTCACTCTTTAGCAAGCATTCAGATGGTACGGGCTGAACACTAGTCTTGTTATAGGAAACAGGAGGCAGAGAGTGATTACGGGAGATATTTTCCTGGGAAGTTAACCACCCATCTTCCAGAACCACTAATTATTACTCCTGTAACTCCAAAATGTTTCTCATCCCTTGTCTTATGCACCCAGCCTCCATTTCTTTCTGTCAGTTGCCTTTCCAAAGCAGTCTTGGCAATGCCATTAGGTGGTAACAACTTAAAGCAACCACAGCACAGAGAAAACCTGAGGACAATACAAAATGCATTGAGCTTAAATTCAAGCTGGGGAGCAGGAAGATTATTTTACTTTTATAAGCTTGTACAACAGACAGCAATACAAACTTCCACTAAAAAGTTTAAATGAAGCTGCTGCAGAGTTTGCAACTTGTAACAATATAAATAAAAGAATACAGATTCGAGCTGGGGAACTGATGTCATGTTTGTCAGAAAAGGACTGAAATTCTGAAATAATTTAAGTACTTAAAATATTTGAATAAACTGAAGATAAGATAGAATTCAGCCACTGCTGGTTTGGTATCAGTTTCAGTGCGCTGAAACTCACAGAAGTCTCAAATAATCATGTCAAGAATTGTTAGGAGTGTATTGATGGATACAGCTGTATTGCAAGCTCTAGCATAGTGAAGGGAGATAAATCACAACATTCCAGGTCAATTATTTGGGTTACTGATGAACTAGTTCCCAATAGCCTGCGTCCTAGTGAAGAAGTGCAAAACAATGATAGCAGCAAGTCATTGGATTGCAGCATGGAAAATTCTGAGTATCCCATTGGAGTTTCACAGAACAAGGTGTGCTTAGACCCTGAATTGGTTGTTTTAGTAAGTCTCAATTGTCTGTGTTCACCTTGATGTCAATAACAACTGCAGTTATTGTTGGTATTTCTAAAAGACAAGATTATTTCTTTGTCACCAGCCCCTAGGGGCTGAAGAAGTGCAGACTCACCAATTAAAGGCTTTTAACAGCTGGATGCTTCATAACTGCTTAGTAAAAGCATTAGCTACTTTAAAAAAAAATCCTTACTAAACTGAAGAGGGCTATACTTCTCAAAAGCAATGGAAGAAAAACTTGTTGAAAGCAAAGTAAAAGAAACAGTTTAAATTATAGATTTTTCTCCCTTCGGACAGTCAGAGCAATTACCTTTTATGGCAAAATGCAAGGCCCCATTTACTCTAATGTTAATTATTCCCAGGAGAGGATGGTGAGACTATATTCATTGTCTGTCTTGTTCTCTTTACACTGATCCCCTGCACCAGATGCTCTCAAACGTAGAGAAGCCATTAGCTGATGGACTGAAGGAGTGGTGCTCACACCATCTATCATGAGCTGCTGTGTAAAAAGTGTCCACACTGAGAAAGAATAGACAAGAGCACACCACTCATGGTGCTGAGGACCACAAATTCAGCCCCAGGCTCAGACGAGCATTAGGGTTAGGGTTCAGAGAACTAAAAAGCCTACAGCTCCAGGGGCACTGGGGCTGAAAAAGCCATGCAAAGGGACACATGGCATTGCAGCAACTTGGCTCCTACAACACATTTCTCATTAAGCTACCCACAGTACTGGGGACCTCAGCCTCGGCCCCAAGATCTAAAAGTATTAGCGTTACAATTAGTGAACCACAAAGCCTACAGCCACAGGGACACTGTGGCTGATAAGGCATGCCAAGGGAAGCATTGCACTGCAGAAACTTGGCTCCTCCCACACCATTCTCATCTCAGCCACTCATAGTTCTGGAGATCTCAGCCTCATCTACAATCTCCTTTCAGAATTAGGGTTAGAGTTATTGGGGTTGCAAAACACATACCCAGGGAAGCATGGTACTGTACCAAATGGGCTCCCTGCAGATCTTTGATATTATTGGCACCCATGGTGCTGAGGACCTCAGATTTAGCTCCAAGCTCTTATCAGAATTATGATTAGGGAAAGTCTCAGTCTAGAGTTAGTTAGGGTTAATGTTTTTAAAATGAAAAAGCTTTCAGCTCCAGGGACACTGCACTGTAAATCTCATGCCAAGGGAAATATGGCATTGCAGCTATGTGGCTTCTTCCACAACTTTCTGATCTAAGCTGCCCATGGTGCTGGGGATCTCAGCCTAGGCCAGATTATACTTTCGGAATTAGAGTTAAGTTTGCAATAGCAGCTCATGACTGACATGTGCAGTGTTCCTGCTGCTCTCCGCAGTAGATATTCTTGTGGGGCAATCACCAGCCAGCTGCATTTGTGGTACCTTGGAAGCTATCTGAAATAACTCTGTTCTTGACATTTTCTTTATTGCAGAGCTTTTCAGCTTTCCAGTACTAGGATCAGTAATGCAGATACTGTCTATCACATGGGTTTTTCACTTTCTTTCCCCCTCTGCTCAAAGGAGGGAAGATGGCTGCTTTTATAGTAGTGTTTTACTTTCATGCGTGCTCACCAGCCAAGATGTTGAAGAGCGTTCTTGTCCCTTTTGACCAAAAGTAGTACAATTTGACTTGGGTTTTGTTTATCAATAGTTTTCTAGCAGCTTCAGAACAAGAGGTACTTATTTCTCTTTCCTTCTGGAATAAAGGAAGAGGCCTGAAACTGTATGTCTTACCATGGCTCCCGTCCTGGAGATTCAGATGAACTTTTAGGGTCAGAGTGGCATCTAAGGAATTCCTTGACTAAAGTATTTATTAACACCCAACATTTCCTTGAAAGACAAGCTAAACAGACCCCAGAATGTTTTTAATATACTTCTAGTCCTTGAGGTGGGGTAAAGAAATATGCCTAAGCACAAGTTTCTGATATATGAAGACTCCAGGGCCAGTCAGGGATTGAACAGACACTAATCTTTCCTTAGTATAAAAAAGATGTACTTATCTTTCCCATTTCCCTTGCTGAGCAGGAGGTGAATCTGGTACCACTAAAAAATGGTTAGCTATGAAACTGATGCAACCAGATTGTATTGTATTGTATTGTATTGTATTGTATTGTATTGTAGTTGCATTCTGTCTAATCTCTGTTTAACTATTCTCTCTGCATCCTTTCTGGTCTGATAATAATAATAAGCTCTTCCTTGATTAATATTCTAACCTCTTAAATATGTAAAAGCTACCTAATTTTCTGCTGCTGCATACCTAAGTAGATATGGCACATTAATTAAAGGGTTTGTCATCAACTAGCATTTATGATATTTTCCCCCAAAATACACTTGCAAGTACATGTTATGAGAAGTTTTTTTTACCCTGTTCCATCTAAAATAAATATTTTAAACTATTCCCAGTTTATTTTTTCAGTAGAACACTGATCTCTGTGATCAAAGTTAAAGCATTATATGAAAACTCTACGAACATCTCTTCATGGTTCCCCTCAAGTCAACTTATATTGCCAATCATCTGTGCCCTGATCTTTGAAACAGTATTTCCATTTTGCTGTAATCACAAACATCATCACAGTATCAGGTTTCATGAATGTGGCTAAATATCTGAAGTTAGACACCACAGCCTACAACAAAGTGAATTACTCACAGAGAATGCAACTTAAGGTTTTATCTGATACTATCAGCACTTAATATTGATTACATAAAACTGAATAAAGTGTTCCTTACTTTGTATCTGCCTGTTGCCAAATTATCTTGCAATAGACTTATTTTTAAAGAATTTTGATCATTTAGACCTTATTTCACTGTTGACTCTTAATTTTTAAAGGATGAGACGAAAAAAATGCTCAAAAAAACCCCAATGAAAAAACCCAACCAACAAAGTACAGCACATTGGCCACAGTGCTGACTCTTCATGCAGTAACCAGCCCAAACATCACTGAGTAACATCGTTAATCTCAGTACATTCCTACACAAGTAGCTGATTTATCCATTAAACATAATTACCAATAAAAAGAAAAGAGTGGGAGAAACACAGGAGAGTAGGCTTCAAATATTCTGACATTTACTGAATGCAATACTTTGAGTCTGCAGAATACTTTGGTTAATTGAAAAGTCAGAAAATATTAATTTCAGATGAAACAAAATGGTTTGTGTAGTAGTTGGGGATTGTCAGCTATTTCCATAAAATAAATGAAATAAAATTTGAAACAAAAGCCATTACAAAGTGAAAGACTGAGATATTTTGGCTCATAAATGTCAAAAGGAAATGCTTTGAATTGAAAGCAGTGAAATGTTTGGCCTTGGAAATACCAGATGGAAGATTCACATTTTCTCTCATTTCCCTTTGTTCCTAATTTTGACTGAAGCAATTTAGTACATCTGATATGAATTAAAAAGATTTGTCAGTGCCTTTTTGGTAGGATTTTTTTTCTTTCAGTTCTATCTCTGTGGAGGCTAAAGAACTTGAAAACATGCTATTACTTTCAAGAAGCTGATGTGTGAAATTTATAATTTCATAAAGACACTAAAACTATTACTGTGGATGCAATTTTTATTTCCAATATTTTGCTATCACCAGATTTTGCAGTGTTATTCCTTGGTTTTTGTATTAATTCTAATCTTAACCTGTGTTCAGGACATGACACAAGATATTGACAAATATTGGTATGCAGGAGCAAAACTCTTCTTTTTTTTTTTTTTTTTTTTTTTTTTTTTTTACTTCATCTGGAGGATATGTTCAGTTGTGGTGTCTCCACCCTTGGAGACATCTGGACATTGTCCTGGGCAATTGGCTTTAGGTAGTGCTGCCTGAGCAGCTTGGTTGGACAAGATAATATATGGAGGTCCCTTCCAACTTCAACCATTCCATGATATCTCATAGTACACAATCTATAAGAACCTTTGAAATATAACTTGAGGGAGGGCAAAGAGAACTGTTAGGGCAAATTCAGCATTCTCTTTTTCTCCTCTCTTCAGCTGAGGAGACTCTTCATTGTGACTCTAAGAACTAGAAATGAAGAAATATTAATATGGTGGGAAGGCTTGTAGGGAGTGTGTTTGTAGGCAGCCACTGTGATAGAGTTGAAAAGGGTCAGAATAGACAAATGAAGAATCTTGGAAGTAACATGCAAAGAGTGATTGCAGCAATGAAGGGAAGCACAGTTTTTGCCTAGCTTCTTTTTTGATTCAAAGCAGTAGCTGTTTTGTTTTGGTGTTTTGGGTTTTTTTTATTCTCACTTTACATGTTTGAGGACTTTATACCAAAGAAAGGCAACAATCAACAAGCAAAGAACATTTAGGAACCTCATATCCAAACTTTGAAATTTGGAAGGAAAAAATATGTGTCTTGGTCCCAGCTCAAACCTGGTTTCCCAAATGATATGGCATTTTAATGTGTCTTTTTTGGAGGAAGGAAAAAACAGACTGGACTTGAAATGTAATTTTAACCTCCATTGTCTAGCGGCTCTTTCACTCATGTGGCCCATGAAGAACATGTTGCAGACACACAACAACAGTAAGCAATAATAGCCATCACAAGTTTCTCTGCCAAATCTCATGCTCTGAGAAGAGCTTTGTTCCAAAGAACCAAGTGTCCATCACAGCTTTCCTCAGTGATCAGCTAAGGTTGAGAACATTTCTATACAGTTATGTAGAGTTTATATGGCATATTCCTGCTTCACTATCTTCTCTTTCAAGTTGTTCTTGGCAATACAAATAGGATGAGAATAGATGTGGGCTGTAAAAGCCTTCAGTGATGTATACTAAATTCACAGGTAAGGTTGTTCACTTTTTTTTTTTAAAATGAAGAATCATAGAATGGTGTTGGTTGGAAAAGACCTTTAAGATCATTGAGTCCAACCATCTAACCAGCCCCAAGTTTGCCATTAGATCATATTCCTAAGCATGACATCTACTTATCTTTTAAACACCTCCAGGGATGGTGACTCAACCACCTGCCTCGGCAGCCTGTTCCAATGTTTGACAACCCTTTCAGTAAATTCCTCCTAATATCCAAACTAAACCTCCCTTGGTACAGCTTGAGGCCATTTCCCCTTGTCCTATCACTAGCTATGAGGGAGAAGAGATCAACTCCAACCTTGCTGCAACCTCCTTTCAAGTAGCTGTAGAGAGAGAGAAGGTCTCCCCTCATTCTCTTTTTCTCCAGACTAAACAACCGTAGCTGCCTCAGCTGCTCCTTATAAGACTTGTGCTCTTAACCCTTCACCAGCTTTGTTGCCCTTCTCTGCACACACTCCAGCATCTCAATGTCCTCTTTGTAGTGAGAGGCCCAAAACTGAACACAGTATTTGAAGTGCAGCCTCAACAGTGTTGAGTACAGGGGAAGAGTCACTTCCCTACTCCTGCTAGCCACAGTATTCCTGATGTAGGCCAGGATGTCTTTGGTCTTCTTGGCTGCCTAGGCACACTGCCAGCTCATATTCAGCTGATTGTCAATCAACACCCCCAGGTCCTTCTCCTCTAGGCTGCTCTCTGATCACTCCTCCCCAAGCCTGTAACACTGCATGGAGTTGCTGTGACTCATGTGCAGGACCCAGCACTTGTCCTTGTTGAACCTGTTGAACCTTGTTCAACATTGTTGAAGTTGCAAGTCTTCGTCTTACACTGGCTGTTGTTATCAAAAGTCTTGAATGAGGCCATGCAGAGCATGCTTTATTCTGTAGGTGTTTAGGCTTCTCACAGAAGCTCCTGAGATATATAAGAGTAATAAAAGTATGGAAAAAGGTATAGAAGTAGAGCCCAACTAACCCTGCTTAAGAGCTATATATGTTAGTTCTCAGCTACATATACTAAACAAATGCTGTGCTGCCAGGTTTCTGGGGTCCACTAAAGGGCTCTGCACCTTGGTGCTATATTTAGTTCCATGTCTGCAAGGAAGGACAGAGAGCAAGGTTACCTGCGTGGGATCATGAAAAACATCCTGGGAGAGAAATACGATTGGGTAGCCACTGTCATAAGAAGAGCATTCAGCATGTCTTGTTTGCTCATGTTGTTAATGGTTCTTGCTAAAACTACAGTGTACAAACAGTTCTTCCATGTTTTTGAAGACATTTCAGAGGCAATTCCCTATTCTGTTTCATATTATCTAAGATGGGATATCAAGATGCCTCTCACTAAATATCTCATATTTTAAGTGAAGAATAAAAAATGCACCATGCAGAATCCAACACATAGAACACTTGAAATGGACATTTCCCTTTTCAGTCAACAAACTTACAGAAATATTGAAATTGGCTTTTTAACCTAGGCTTTCATGTGATAGGCTTCTTGAATGGGCATTTTGTTAAGAGCAAACTTTCTGGAACAAGTTGAGTAATTAATGAGTTTTCACTGGAAACATCTATTTCCTGAGCAACTGCTATCCAGGAAGGCTGGATTTTTATCTGAATTTTGGAATCTAAATAGTTTTTTAAATCAGATGCCTACAAACTGTTGCATAAAGGGTTTAAATGGGACTTAATATTGTACAAGCTCTCTGTATAAAAGTGAAATTCTGTTCGTCCAATAATAGATAAATTACAGAGAGAAATAAATCTTAAAACTAACACCAGTGAGTCAAGAAGTAAAATTAAGCCTTGACATGACATTAGAAAGCTGTTGATGTCATGCAATGCAACACAATGTCAAATAGCTGTATAGAAGCAGAGGGTGTAGCTCGTGTGTTGACAGCAGAATAACTTCCTCAGAGCTGTGCTGTGCCTTGACAAATATACTCTTTATTCCTTCCAAGTTTGAGTAAATTAAGATTTCAGTGCTACTTTTTGGATGTAGCATAAGTTCCCAGCCACCTGTATTCATTAAGGAGAGTGACATGACCTTTCTGAAGGGTAATAAAAATAACTTTTTTAAACAACCAAATAGCTGTGTACCAATAAATTACAATATAACAAGAACCATATGTTAAGGGGGAAGTATTCTCCTAGCAATATAGATTGGGAAAGGTGACTATTAGGGGATCACTCAGCAACAAATGGGCTCTGTATCTTGATACCAAGAATTTACATGGGATAGAGTTTAAGTACTTTGTTGTCTTCAATTCAAATGAGAAAGTGAAATGGAAAAGTAAAGAATAGCAAAAAGGAGCTAGTGAGTTCTAAATTTTGCTTCCATTCATTTATTCATTTACGTCCAATGGGAAAGTTTAGAGTTTCTTTTGTATTTCCTTTTGCTTCAGACACTGCACTTTCAGGACACCTTGGGTCTCTCGAGATCAAGAAAGTTCTACAGATACCTACATTCAGTGGCTGAGTAAAGCACTGTCTAGGGACTTACCATGTAGAGACCAAGAGTAACAGCAGCTCAGAGACCAGATTTTTATATGAGGTTGATTTGGAGGATTGGCTGTAACTTAGGAGTTACATCTCCAAGTTAGGAGATTTTTCTTGCATTTCTTTTTTATTTTGTTTAGTCTTCAAGTGTACCTTTAAAAAAAGATGTGTCAAGTTCCATGTTTGTTTTCTCCTAGTAATTCCCATAGCAACTTGTCCAGTTGGAGGGGGAAAAATAAAAGAAAAAGATCTTTCTAACTGTCAGCTCTGCAAACAACCTGGGGTTTAAAAGCCTAGCTGCTTTTTGTCTAGCTTCTTCATCATCACCAATAGTAAAGATTCTGTGTGCCATAAAACTTGTGTAATCCTGAAATGTCTGTTTGTGTTTGAAGGCAGACTCTACCCTCATTGCTAGAAATTAGTTAACAATTCTCTTGAAGATAAATTCGTCGGGAGAAAAAACAGCCTTCCTTTCTCATATCTGGGTTGTGTCAGCAGTGCTAAAAGGAGTGATAACTTTTGTTGCTAAAATAAAGGTAGCTTTGAATATACATAAGGAATAGATCTGTAAATCAGGAAATAATAACTTTGTCATTTTGCAAAGCTGAACCATGGCCTTAAGCTAAGTGTAGAACTCTATTGTAGTGAGATTTCTTTTCTTTTGTAATAGCATTATACTGCTTTCGTGGAATTTTTTAGTAGTTATTAATATCTAGTAGCAGTTTTAGTAATGCCCATATAAACACCAGCTTGGAAAATGAAGTAACGTGTCCTGTCAAGCTGTTTTCCAGAACAAATCCATTATTATTCCATTTATAAATAATGACAGATGCCA
Organism: Mesitornis unicolor; assembly: GCF_000695765.1. NCBI lineage: Eukaryota > Metazoa > Chordata > Aves > Mesitornithiformes > Mesitornithidae > Mesitornis > Mesitornis unicolor. The sequence goes on from NW_010197051.1 coordinate 43,440, forward strand.
GAAATAGAAGTCTGGTTCGTTAATTATGTGTTTTTTCTTTCTGGCCATGCATCTGCACATGGGTTACTGTCAGGTTACTCAGGAACTCCTATTGTGCTTTTGATGCTAAATTATATGTCTCAGCAATGATTCCAGTTTTCAGGGTTCATGGATGTAAGACATCTCCTAATTCAAAAGCAAAGCAGATGGTAGGGTGAGAACTGTTGCTCTGCTGCACATAACGTGGAATCTTGAACAAGGTAGGCAGTGCTAACAGAGGAACTTTAGCTGTCTGCAAGCTCCCCAGGCTTGTCCCAGAAAAGTGGTCTAGGAGACACACAAGAGCAGTACTAAGGTTGTATACAGATGTTAATTAAGGAAAAGTTGTCATTAAAAAAAAATAAAAATAAAGAAGTAAAACCCCAGAGTATACAAATTGAAACTCAGTGCATCTCTGTTAAATGTTCTCCTTTCTGCACATAATGTCTAACATAGCTACAGACTAACTACTCTTTAGAAAAGAATCAGGGAATAAGTTTCTACAACACATGAAGATTTTAGGTCTCCTATAGCACTTATCATGAAAGTCTTAAGTACTTGAAGTCAAACACCAGGAAGTCTTCATCACATGAGCCAGCCATTTTGAGATGAAAAAGTTCTTTTTGAGCCTTTGTAGCAAGGACAAGAGTTCTAGTTCTGGAAAGTCTGCAAATGCGCCTAACTGCAGCAAATTTTTGTACTTACTATTTAAGGACAACAGGTAGAGTGTCAAGCCAAGTGTCAAGCCATTTAGCCCCACAGAATCTCTCCAGTTATGCCTAGCCATGGATACTAAAGGAAAAGCCTAAGAACAGACCAAGCATATAATATTTCTTCTTTCTCTACTGGCCCAGATCCAATGATAAGCACTTCAAAACCCTCCTAAGCCAGAGGTGCTGTCTCTGCATTTGATAACACTCTGAATTGAAAAGCAGAGAAAAATATTAATATAATTTAAGCGGAACTTGCCTCCTGATATTTTCAATTGATGGCCTCTCATTTGTGTGTTATCAAAAACAGTGAATAATGGTTCCTCATCTATCATCTCCTTGCACCGATAATTTCACAGCCCCATATTCTACCCAGCTTAATTATCTCTTTTTCATGCAGATGAACCCAAGTTTATTTAGTATCCCTCAAATAGAACCTTTGATCCATTCCTATCACCACTCTCTACACCTTTTTCTAGTTCTGCTGCATCAATTCTTCAAGATGCTGCAACCAGAAATGTTTTTGCTCTTTGTGATTTGGGCACACTGTGGATTTATATTGTGACACAATGTTTTCTGATTTGTTTTCCTTTTCTTTCCTAGTAATTTCCTTACTTACTTCTGAGTGATGAAGTGTCATTTTCATAAAATCATCTGCTTTTTTGATAGACAGTTTGGAGTCCATCAATGAGTATTTATTGCAGGCTTTCTCTGTCTTCATCGCTCCACTTTTATCAGAGACTCACTCCTCCCTTTCTTTCCCAGCCTGTAATCAGTTATTAAATCATTGAGATGATTTCCCTCTTGTCTTGAAATTTTTCTTTCTTCATTAGCTTTATTGGGAGGGATCTATCAGAAAAATCTCACTGTACACTATCGAGCAGATTGAATTTCTTCACAGAACTTTGTGGATCAGTCTCATTTATCTGTGAGGCATGACTTCTTGCTGTGACAACCAGGTTGACTGTCCTTATTATCGTAGAAATGCTTAAGTGTTTTACTGACCTGGAGCCTGTTTCCTATAAAGGTCTGAAAACTTAGATTTCCTTTAAAGATGGAGCCACCCTGCCCTTGTGACTGTCCCCTGCAAGAGGCTCAACCAGCTATACGAGCACGCATTGCTGAGGTAACGTTGCTCCCACTGGTACTGCAAACCTCAGTTAGGACAGCATTAGACTGTTGTGGGGACTTTTCCAGTGCATCTGAAGCACAGGTGAAGTTTTTCTCTGCATAAAGTGAAGGACAGTATGTATATGCTTAATCTACAGATCTCCTCAATTAGCTAAAGTAAGGATTCAAGTTCACTAGCTGTAGCTTATTATCGTGTTTCATATTTGCAGTATAATTTAGCTAAACAGTGCTAATTAGTTGCCTAATGAATCTGTAAGATTTTTTCCAGATGGTGTTGATGATGTGAGGTGCAGTGCTTTTGTTTTCTTCCTATCTGAAAGTTTTTCCATTGTGCTATCAGTGTTAAATGTAGTAGTGATCAGAGGGGAGTGAATAGTTATCAGCAGTAATTTCTGCAGAGAATTTGCCCTCTTACAATACTTAGCTGCTCCATAAACATTCCTTGCATGTGTTCAGTACTGCAATATTGAACTGAGTGATATCATTTAACTCTAAGTATTAGGCATAAATATTATTTCTGTCATGCTCAGTGTTTGACAAAGTAACTTGGCTGATGATGGTCACTTGTTTTAAATGTGAACCCTCAGCATGCAGGCTGCTTTCAGAGTACTGTTTGAAGAGAGATAGAATCAGTCAGCTGTTCTGTTTTACCCAAAGGACCTGCTGCAGACCATGACAGAGTCATGTGTAGGTTCAAGACAGGAGGGCCACAGTTGGTATGTGATTTCCAATCTAGGAATCATCATCTGTTGATGTTTCCAAAGTTAAAATTTCTTAAAAACAGCAGCTCACAATAAATTTTGATTTTATGTATTTGTTTTTGATAGAAGCAAGGAATTAATTTTCATCCAGTAGGTAAAACTTCCTGTCTTTACTAGCTCTCCCATCAAAGACATGTAGCTACTTTTCAGGAAAGGTGAGACAAAAAAACTTTGGGGTAATTTCAAATATTCATAATCTTTTCTTTCTTTAGGTCAAAAGACCTTTGCAGATGCATCAGTGTTAGAAGAAAGTCTGATTATGCATTGCATTTGTAGCTGTCACATTCATATAAAATAGCTCTGTATTATGCATAGCTCTAAGACGGTGGCCATCAAGGGCCTGTCTGTATTGCTTAACTGCTTTCATGTCTTTGAGAAATCTTTGATACTTTTGTATCATATTAAACATTGACTTTATAATACAAAAAGAAGTATGCAAACATACTCTGGGCCTCTCTTCACACTACTATATGAGGACTACAATACATAACTGTATGACAAATGCAGTTATTCCGCCTACCTCTAATCCTCTCTTCAGCTTCAATTGGATTAGATATTCTTTTTCAGCCTAAATCAGCTCTCACATTTTGCTGTATGCAATGACAGAGGCCAGAGATGGTTGCAGAGAAAGAAGTAGTCTCTTTATTTGTTCTTGGCAGGATTTAGCTGACATAAAACAATTTTGATATTTCTAATAATTATCCCTATTGTAGTAACACCTAAGCATCACAAATGAGATCCTTAGCCATTCTCTCAGGTGCTACAGAGACAAATGAGAGAAAGTCTCTGAAGAATTTTCAATCAAAACAAAGCAGGAAAAACAAAGGACAGGTAAAAAGCAAAATAGAAAGATTAACAATATATGCATCAATAAACCTTATTGATGCTTCCTATTACGTATGTATTTATAGACAGATGTATACAGTAGTTTACTTAAAGGTCAATATGGCATCATGTTTTTTAAACATTTTAGTTTGGTTGTTCAGTTTAAAACCACTTCTCCTCACCTCACTACCCTCCCCCTCCAAAAGAAAACAACCCCAAAGATCAAAAACCAAACAACAACAAATCCCCAAGCCAACCAGCTTGATTCTCAGACTGAGAGTGAGGGTGAGTGGGAATTAACACTATCCTGAACAGGAAAAGAAGGTTTAGGGAAGACTTAGGAGCAGCCTTTTGCCTAGGAAGAGCTTACCAAGAAGAGGGAGACAGGACCTACCCTACCCTCCCATGGAAGCATAGTGAACAACAGAGCTCCTAAATTGAACCAGCAAAGCCTGCTACTGGATATTAAACAAGTTTTTCATTGTGAGGGCAATTCACCATTGTGGAATGCTGAACACAGGGTTTGCAGAATCTCCATCCTTGTAAGTTTGACATCACACTTAATCAAGCCCTGAACAAGCTGCTCTGATCAGCAAGTTCAACTGAGACCACCCTTCCCACAGGGTGAGTAGTCCTGTGAAAATCAACCTAAGAGATTTAGAAGTTGCAATTGCACAGATTTGCCATCTGACTTAGATTCTCATGACCAAGATTTGTAGATACATTTAGATGCTATTCTGTTCTGTATGGTTAAGAGTCCTAGCCTTAAGTCATTAAAAACAAACAAATAACTCCCCACCAAAACTCACACAAACAAATTAGATGCTGAAGTCCTATTCTCAGAACTGGTCTAGACATTTAGGGTCCCCAGTATAATTTACAAATGTTTAGCCTAGTGCGAAACCAAATGGTTGTAATTGCAGAGTAAAGGTTTTTTTTTAATCATATCACAGGGTCTATAACAGAAAAGCATACAGAAATAAACAGATATCAGTTACTGCTGTTTGAAATACTTTCTGGTTTTTTGTACTGACATTAAAAGGTTTCCAAACTGATGAAATGTGCATGAGAGAACAGGAGTGGCTGTTTGTTTAAAACAGATGTCTTATGTGAAAATAGACACCACCTCTGTACTGTCTAGTAGCAAGTTATTTGGCAAGCCTTTCAGCTTTCTGAATGACAAGGAACATCTATACTTGGCTGCCTTCTCTTACTTTAGATATTTCTCACATACATTATCCTTCAAATTTAGTTTTCTTTAATTAAAGCTTGAAACTTTGTTAGATCGCTTATAGGAGAAGTATCCTTACTTCTTGGGAAGCGGTACAAAAAGCTTGACATCAGTAGCAACTGCTTAAAATTAATTCCTCACAAATTTACTGATGCTGACCATTCATGGTAATAGCCTTGGCACAAACTCTATCCCACAAAACCAGCTGACTCTAACCCCCTCTCTCTACAGCATGAGTCATTTGCAAGCCATTTAAAAAGGAAGTTGTAAGGCAAACACACCAGACATGAAATGCGGCAAACCAAATCTCCAGAGGGTATTAGCAACACTGTACTGAAGTCACTAGATTTACCTGATTTATATCAGTTGAAAACCTGATTCAGCCCCTGTGAGCAGCTGTTTCTAGTCTACCTTAATAGCATCCACATTGAATTACTTATAATTGTTTTTAGAGTAATACAGAGAAAGAGAGGATTTGGAAATAGCCATAGCTGTTGTTTATTGTGTTTTTCTCTGCATCTGGTTAATAAGTTTTTAGTGTTTTTCATGCTGTTTTGAGAGAAGTGAAAGTACATTAACCTAACAGCAATCTTTTAACTAGGAAGATTAGCCAAATAAACAATCCACAACATCATTTTGAAATCTCAGTGACCAGTAAGGAACAGCAGCTGTTATTCTGTAAAGACATTAAAATTTCATCAAGGCTAGCAAACTATCAGTAAGGTTATCCATTGGAAGAGACCCAGGTGTATATACACATGTATATCCCTGTGAACTGTGAGGGTAGAGGGCAGAAACTACATGTAAAAAGAGAGGAACAACCAACTCCTCTCTCGAGCATATGTGATGTTCTCTGAAACACAGATGTGATAAGTGAAGTCAGAATCAGTCGTGAATAAAAGGCAGCTTGGCCATTCTCTGAGCAAGAGAGTCAGACTGCCAGACCTTGAGGCTCTGTAATACCTAGAAAATAAATTTCATTTTTCAGAAACATTCACTGAGCAAGGTTTCTCCATGGGGAATGCCACGGATTTGACTCTTAGACATGTTCAGAAGATTCCT
>NW_010197051.1:49208-56926 GCF_000695765.1 Mesitornis unicolor
GACTTGAGCCTACTTCAGTCCTTCGCCTTGTCTGCTCTGAAGTCACTTCTCAGTGAACAGTGAGTGAATGCCCTCCAACAAACACTCTCCATGGCCCAGTGTCTCTGTATGTGTTTTTCTAATACACCTCATGATTCTGCAAACATTTAAGACTAAAAATGTTAACTTAGCAGCAGGAGTATGGAAATTAGAGAGATGAAAAAAGAAAATACTGAAAAAAAAATGATTTAAAATTTTCAAAGGAGAAATGTTAAAGTACAGATGGGTATGAAGTTTTTCTCATATTCCTTGAGAACATTCTGGGACTTACAATACTGGCTGTTATGTTACTGTAGACAGGTGACACATACATTGTTACAAGATCAGGTCCTTACACAGGAAAGAGGCTCGGGACTGTTTAGAAGCCTGAACGAGTTATCTTTTGAAAGCTATCAGGGAAGCTGAGAAGTAAAAAAATGAATGTGTGGTCAAGAATTCAGGTAGTAGTATTTCTTCAGCACAGGCTGGACATAGTTAAAAACAAACAATCTGAAAGTCCAAAACCAGTATCTGTCTCTTATCAAACCTTTTGACAAGTTTTTCAGCTCAGGATAGGAGTAACCAGTTGGGATTCAATGGCTATGGACACACACATCTTAATGTTTAGCTTTGCTTAAAATCTGTGACTATAAGTCTCAGATCCCCTCACAATCACCAAAGATTTTCTTCTTTGCAGTCAAGGAAAAAATTTTATGTGAAATTTTGTCTCTTGCTCTTCCTTAATCCTGTGCCAAATTTTCTTTGTAAATATAATTATTGCTCTAGAAGCACGTACTTACTATAGATTATAGACTGCTGGCTTTGCCTGAGTTTTCTTGCCCACGTTATTGAATGGCAATTGAACTTTTCTTTCTCTTTGCAAATCAAAGATATTGGTTGAGGTTCATAGAAGCAGAACTGCTGCTTTTTCATCACATTTGTCGAGGAAAGCACTTCTAGAGGCCCGCAGGGTGGATATCTGCTGACTTCACACCCCGTCAAACAAGACTCTGGCTGCAATAACTCTGCTGCCACACCTTGGTGCCGTCTCCCATGTAGCTGAGCAGCAGCAGTAGCTAGCTGCAGACTCAGCCGGATAACACAGGGAGAGTTACGCAGAGGTGAGTGAACATGAAGTCTAGAAGGTTAAAGGCTACAATTCTGGTTTTGGTTTTTTAATTTGAGATTTTTTTCACTGTTGTACAACACCAGAAACTGCAAGCTTGAAGAGAAGGCTGTGGTTTCTGTCCAGATCTGCTTGCACAAAGGAAGGGAACAAGATTTGCACAAAATGAAAATAAATAACAGCAAGATGGATTTTTTTTTTCCTGCTGATGTCACTTTTCTTTCACAACTGTAATTTTTAAATGTAAAGTGAGGCATAATTTTATTACAGCTTCTCTTCTGCAAACAATCTTTGTCTTCGGAGTGGAAGATGTCCTGAATGGGCAGACTTGGCTTGTGTGAATCATATTGCAAGAACTAAATGATTCGGAGTGACCCTATGAAGAACAGTTTCTCTTTCCAACTTCTACTAGTGAAAGAGTGCATTTTAAGACTACATATAATTTTCTTATTTATGCCATGAGGGCATTTTTTTTCTTTCTCTGTGGCCCTCCATAATGATCACCTTTAGAATATAAAGTCCTTAGAATTCAGTTACTTCATATGCTGAAAAAGCTGCAGAGAAATCTCAGTGGTATATCCAGTTGTCATAAATTTAGGGTGTCAAAAAGAGCAGTGTTTTAAAGAATGAGTGCATTTGAGCAGTGCCCAGAATGAGTCAGTGGAAACTGCTACCATTTAAATAACACATTAATTCTCTTGTATCCACAGCCAGAAAACCTTATCCACGTTTTATTGCTGTACTTATCAAAGCAATGCCTTTACTGTTTCTTTGTTCAACCAACTTTGATAATCTTTTTTCCATGTCAGAAATAAGCAGAGGTTCGTGTCTACTGATAGGAATGGCTAGACAGAAGCAGATAGAGCAGGCTTCATCTGAAAGGTAAATTTATCCAGGCTTCCGCTATAGCCTGGCTAGGGGTGTAGGTATATCCTGAGAAAAGTACAACCCATCTATCACAGGCACTAATGGAAGACAGAGTGAATTGTCAGTCCAAGACTCTTGTCTCCCTCCATTGGTCATAGACAGAATCTAGCCACCTCAGCTAGGCTTCAGATGGCTGAAAGTAAATGAGATGAAGTCTCCTCCCAGATATGCCTCAGATCTATATCTGTCTGTTTCTGATAACCAGATGCTACCTGGTATGCACATAAACCTTTTTTTTTAAATCTCATCTTGTTACCTTGAAAAGTATTTTTTTTAATGGAATAACCATTATAAATGTGAAGGAAGACTAGAATTACCCTTAGCTCAAAAAATCAAGATAATATTTCTGGAGAAATCTTGAGGAAACCATTAAAAAGAGGTTCATTATCCAACTCAAACACACACACACACACATACATACATACACACACACACACACAAAAGCCTTCAGGAAGAAAAATTATTATCTTTTGAAAAGTTTAGGAACATTTTTCATTTCATCAAGCTTTTTTCATAACATTTACCTGTAAACTTTCTCTGTGAACATTATTAAGAAATTGAGTCAAATGATTATGGATTTTTTCCTTCTGCTAATCACTTTCAATAATAATTTTAAGAATCTTAAAATTTTAATAGTGTAACACTTTTCATAAAGCATGAAAATAATAGCAATAGAAACATTTTTCCTAAATATTTAATTGGAAAAACACAGCACTTATTTCAAGATAAAGTCTCTTTGTTCCAAAGAGCCAATCATCTCCAACACATTATTTTTCTTAAGTTTTATGCCTGTAGCACTTAGAATAAATTATATATCTTACTGCTTTTTTAATAAAGGAGATGGAATTATTCTTGTTAATTTCCAGATTTTATTAAGAAGCAGATGAACTTCCATTACTGGAGACAAAATGCGCTTTCAAGAAAACTAAGAGATAAATACACTCCTGAATATGAAATAATACTTTTTATCCATCATTCCCCAACTCACCGTACCAACTCAGTTACCTCAGTGTCACTCCCACAACCATTTTGTTTGTTAAATATGTAGTTGATCAGCAAATGACATTTCTTCTGAACACAGACAGGATTCTATAGGGATCCTAAAGACTCTGTAGAATCAGATTTATTTTTACCTGTTGGCTTCTTGGGTGGAAAGACCTTTTCTTTTCCCACTGTTAAAGCCAGTTGAGTGCTTTGGGCTGAATTTATGAAGTAATTTTATATTTAAAGACAGTAGCTCTGAAACTGTGGCATAAACATGCACACAAAAACTATTAGCATTGTCGTCTTGAGACGAGAGTTTCTTGAGCTTTCAATAAGAGGGTTCTGTCTTTTTTTTTTTTAAGTCTGTAGATTTGTAAATTACTTTGGTGCTAAATGTACCCTTAATATTTTATCTCTAAAGCAGGGATAACATTTTCTGTCCTATCTATATGCTACAGCCTGCTTAAAGCAGGGACAGTCTGTCACTGAGGAGGAGGGAGGTGCAGTGCTCATAGACTGTCTTCTGCTGTCTTCTGCCATCACTGGTAGTAATAGCAGCTGTAATTAATAGTAACAATAACAATAACACATCACCACTGTGTAGAAAATGCAGACAGGTTGGGTTTTCTTGTGCTGCTGCTAATATAAAAATATTTAGATAGATCTGTTTTAGCAACATGGATTTAAATTTCTCAGTCCAAACAAAGTTGTTCAGAACTTGTGCATGGAGAACACGATGTACTGGCCCACTTTGGAAGCAAGCAGGCAAACCAGCAGTCTCTTGCTGTGCTGCCACAAGGCATATTTATTATTTATTCTTCTTCTCTGCTCGGTTTATTTTTCAACACCAATTAAAGCTTATTCCTACCTATGAGTCCAAAATACCTTGGGCTTCAGCCATCCAGGGCGTTCATTGTATTTTGTCTGTCTTTTTGTTCTGCAAAGAGGACCATCAGTCCAGCCCAATCACAGCAAATACTGCATCAAGACATTATTAAGGTTTTATTTTCCAAATATGTTTTTTTTTTCTGAGGAGGTGAATAAAGGCAACCAGCATTATAAACAGGGAGGCCTTTTTGCCTAATAAAATGTGTCTATACATTAAGCAAAAATGAAATTAACATGGTGCATCACCAGTTTTCTGATTCTCTAGATTGCTTGAATAATTTTCTTTAAAACACTGTCTTGTAATTGCATTTTAGATGCTGGAAAGTTGTGACTAGTTTTCTTTTCCCAGACATTGTTAATTCTGTTGGGCACTGATGGATTTATTTACAGCCATGAAGGTCCCACCACAGGGACACCACCTGGTCTTCAGAATGTTATGTACTGTCTGGTGTGCCTAGAGAAAAATGACAAAGAGCCTACCTTTCCTAATTCTGACACACCTCTACTCTGATGCAGGAAACATGCAGGGAAAGGGCTGAAATGGCTGCAGGGATTTCCTTGCAGAGCTCTGCAGGCCTGTTTTCTCATACCTGCACCAAACAGAAACACTGTGAAGAGCTTATGCTATTTCTTAACATGCTGGAACATGGAGGAGATCCATCTGGAAATGTGTGATTACCAAGCTTCATGGGCATTTTCAGTGCTTATCCTCTTGCAGTTCGCAACAGCTCTGAGACTTGGGAGAAATAAGTTCAAATCTCTGTTTTGCAATGGATTTCCTCTGTGGCTCCTGTGTCTTTAGCAAGCAGGCATTTACTGTCATGGGGAAGACCCTGCATTGATCCAAGCTCCCCATAGTGGTGTGCAAGCCCTGGATATCGCAGATTGTCTCACTGTCTCATTTGTCCTATATGTCACATTCAGAAGGAAGACTTGGTGACCTCTGGTAGGCATGTCTTTGAAGCAAGACAGAGTAGATGCTTCTTTGTGACTATGGATTAGGGACATGTTCCTACCACCTCAGGTAACTTGACCACATCAGAAGTCAAGAAAAAAGGAATACAGGATGGAAGAAGGATCATGAAGAGATCCATCAACATATCAGATCACTTAATGTGAGTATTCTTCCCACCTCACTTGACAAGACCATCACTAGATAATCTTCTTGGACAAATTCTGCAACATTGTCTTAGAACTCACAAGAATACTATGGAAATCACTAGAATCAAGACTGCAAGGTACTTCTCTGCAGAAATAACAGGAACTATTAACATACATTAATACAGACAGAAAGAAAAAGACAACAAAGCAAAACCTGGATGAAGGCCAACTGGTTATCTTCCTAAGAGGCAAAAATCAGCCCACAGATGAGATTGTAAAGGGAAGAGCTCCACAGTTGGATTGTCAGAGAGCAAAAAGCTTGGCACAGCATCCTGCAGAAGCGTAACAGCTCCCACGTTCATTATAAGATTATAATTAATGATTAATACTCATCCAGGCACAGCTGCTTTATGGATTGCTCTCACTGAAGCTGCTGGCATGGCATCCCTTTCAACGCCAAGAGGAGTTTCTCATATAAATAAAGCAGAATACAAAGATTCACACTAAGAATGGAACAAGGAAACCTGAAAGAGGATTTTATGTCTCCATAAACCACAGCATGCAAAAAGCTGTTTGTGGCTGCAACTGATTAACCAAACTTTGGCAGAAGGTACCAAATTAGCCTGCGCAAGAGAAAAAAGGGATCTACATGTGCCTTTGGAAGGCTGCCTGCAGTTTTCTGAGCAAGCTGTTCTGGATCTCAGATACCAGGTCAGACTTCAGTCAGGTTTCCTCTCCAGGAGCAAGACAGAAGTTTGCTTTTGGCCATTAACTATGATGCTTCCCTGCAGCTGCTCAGCTTGCAAGGCCTCAGCTACTCCAGCCTGTAACCTCAAGTCTGCCCACGTCCTTCTGGAAGGGAATATGTTCCCTCTTCTCTAGCTCACACAGAGTAAGAGGTATGTAATCCAAATCTCTATCCATTGCTGGGCTCTTATTCTAACTTTTTACTTTCAGTTTTGTGCTTAAGTGCTAGAAGATCATCACTTATAGAACATTTCTCTGTGACAATATAATTTGGGGATAATGGAGTGGAATAGTCTTTGAAAAGCAACAGAGGATATAGGAAATGCAAACATTTACTGACTTCTCTGAGAAACAGCATGACAAGAAAACAAAAAAAAAGAAGAAGATATATATAGACATGATTATAAAATGAAGATTATATTTAATTTCCTAGTGCCTGTGGAACAAAGTGATGTCTAATGATGTCTCAGTTTAAGTTCTTTTGTCTGCGAGGACATGTAGAATGGAGAAAGATTTATCATGGGTACTTTAAACTCTCAGTTTTCTGCCTAGCAGATATGTAGCATGCATTTGTAGCCTTTTCTACATCTTTTAAGCTTCGTAATAATTGAATGTCTACTAGACTGGCAGGACATCAGTGCTATGAGAAGGGCAAAAGGATACAGTAAATGGGAGAAGTATCTCTGCAGTTAGAATTGCTTTGTGAGCCACTACCTGGTAGTAGCTTCCCTGATCTCAGGGCAGATCTTTGTTATTAGGTTCTTCTTAACAAGGGTTGCAGCAACATATAGATTTCCAAACTGGCTGCCATGGAAACAAGCTGCTCATTAAGCCCCCTCTAGCAAGCCCCTGTCCCCTTTTTACATCACTAGTGCTGAGGATGGCAATCTGTATATACTCAGACTTCTTGTTTCCTTCAGCCAAGTTTGAGGGTCTCTTAGAATGTGAAGACTGTTTGCCACTGTTGATTACAAAAAACCACCTTTTTCTTCCTCACTCCCCTTCAGTCAACATTTGGGTAGCTGAAATAAAGTGCGCAGGAGCCCCCAGAAATACTGAGAATAAAGGGCATGAGAAAAATTGTAAATCAGTGTGACAGGACCCCAGGTAAAATTTGAGACTAATTAAACAGATAACTACACTTAAAAAACCCGAACCAAACCAAAATGAACAAACAAACAAACAAAAACTGCACAAAAACCACACAAAAACCAAACAAACAAACAAAAAACAAACCAAAACTAAACAAACCCAAACCTTGTGATTATCTATATTTCTTTACAAAAAGCTGTAACTGTCATTCTGAAGACTACAAAACCTGGTTGGTTTGTATTTTTTTCAGCAAGGAGATAACATTTTCCTCACACACTAAAATGGTAGGAGAAAGATGATGTATATGTTCCTGTGACCCTTGAAGAAACTTATCCTCACTCAGAATAGGGGTACTGTGGGCACTTGGACACTGTTTCAGAATCTCTAAATAAATGGGACAGAAAAGGGCTTTTGTCATGCTCTCTTTAATTTACTACTCCTCATGTGCTTAGAAGACAGAGGACTGCAGCATTATATACGTCTTTTTCTATATTACTGTCTGGTATGGGTGGCTGCTGGTGAGTGGTAGCATAGAGAGACTGTGACAGCTTTAGGAAAGCTCACCCAGATGTGCCAGCAGTCAGATGGCAGCTTAGGAAAGCTTGGGCTTTTCTACCCTGTGCTTGTCTACCCTCACCCCTAGCTCAATCCTACTGTCGGCGTGTTGATACAAGGCCAACCCAGGAGGACCAACACCCATCATGAGACCTCATTGTTACACTTGGGAAGAACCGAGTATGCCCCATTTTCGTAGCAAAGTCTCACCTCTTACAGGTGTGCTGGCATAGAAAGGGTTTGGCATTTTAATAGCAATCTCTGTTTTTCCCTCCTGCTG
>NW_010197051.1:56957-72737 GCF_000695765.1 Mesitornis unicolor
AGCAAATGTCAGCATGTCTGGCAGTGTTTCCCATTAAAATGTTTTGCTCTGTAATTGTCATGACATCCCTGTATGGCACCAGGCTCATACAGAGTAACTGAAACCTGTAAACCAGCAAAACCACCAGACACAGGTCAGGAACTCAGCTTGCCACTAGGGAGTTTCCTCACAAGTTTGTGTTTGCCACTGTCTTAAGATAAATCCCAGTGAAAGCTTTTCAGTGTCAAAGTAAACTCAATAAAAGGTCAAGAAGGGCTTTTATTCTACCACCCTCTGTCTTCAGATTTGCCTTCCATCACAACGTTCATTAGTCTGTCATTGTCTGTCTTTCTCCATGTCTTTATTTCCCTTGTAAAAGCCCTTCTCAAGTATCCCTGCTCAAGGTGTTTGAATAGCCAGTCTATGAGCTCTATATTAGAGATATCCACACTATTTCTGAGCGGGCTGATGCATTCATACAAAGGCTTAGTTCTGGGCTTAGTTTAACTGTTTTAAGTCCAGAGGTTGCTGCATCATTTTCCATTGTGTCCTGCAGTTAATGGTCTTGCCCTTTAACTCACCTTTCTCTATTGCTTAGGGCTCATGAATGTGGCAAGGATTTTTTTGCCTTGTGCACTGCATTTACACCCTCTTACCCAGCTAAGGTGGGATCTCTGCCTCTGTCTCTTAGTGCAGACACTAAGTGAAGGTGCCTAGACACTCCCACTGCTTTGTACTGGCACAGCCCCGTAGATTTCAGAAAAGCTTAAATGATTTGTATGGGCCCAAGTCATTCTAATGGTTAATCAAGACCACTTTGTTATCTGCCTTCTAAAAATGTGATTTAATACCAAAATCACACTTTGCTGGCATTCATTGGTGGTGGCTGAAGTACATCATTTCAATTTAAGGCCAAATAGAATAATGGAGGAGAAGGTCAGCAATTGGGCGATAGAAATATTAATGAAAAGAGACTACTGTTGCAGTTAATGTCATGAGGCCAAGGTAAGTATCAGCTGTTTGTGCATGAAGATAATCAGGTTTTATAGTACAGAAGTGAATCTGTGTGAGATTAGGTTTGGAATATTTCATCAATTATATAGCTGTAAGCTATAATAAAAAATAATAATACTTTGCACTTGCATAGTGCTTTCATCCTCAGATCTCATCTCGAAGCACTTCATAAACATTAATTAAGCCTCCCGCCCCTATGAAGTATATATTAGATTATTATTATTATATCTGTCTTTAAAATGGAAAAGAGAAGTTAAGTGACTCACCCAAGGTCACCTCTGTCACGCTCAAGAGGGCTGTCAGCTGACAGTCATCTGAGATGCAGTCTGCAAGTGGAAAGAAAGGCTGGGGTGCACCGAGGAGGAAAAAGTAATGTTCTTGCTTCCTTCTGATGTTCAGCTGCACCAGAAATGGAAATCCTGTGTCTTTGCAAGGCACCTGTTTTTACATATACATGGGTAGAAAACACTTTTGTGAGCAAGAGAACCAAGGAAATCAGATTTCCTTCAGATGTTTGTCTCATGCTTGTGCTAGGTTTCACTGCTCCAAGTTTTTGTTAAGACTAGTGTATCCATATCATGATGTAAATTCATTAATATCTAATTTGTGCTGAGATCACTCTTCAACATTTCTCTCAGCTAGGGATATTTATTTGGGTCTTTTCCTCCACTGACATATTCTTTTTTTTCCCCTGAAACCTACTAAAGCTGAATATGTGCGAGGCCTTTCCCCTCTTGTTAAATTTACTTTGAAACTGACCAATGTACTCAGATATTGCTAGGAAGAAGCAAAGAGACTCATATTGTAAACATGGGCTTGGTTTCCTATGTCTCTTCTACTTTCATGCATACCAGCAGAAGACCAGTGGACCGTACAAAGCTTACATTTCAGGAAAAACATAAGAAGCTTTTTTCTCAAGTGGCCTTTAAATGTCTAAGATTATACAGCAAACTGATTTTTTTAACAAATGCATGCATTCTCTATTTATCCCTCTGCTTCCAGGACAACCCATCCCATTACAAGCATTACTTACATGTTAAGGATACTTGCTTTTAAAGAAGTTAAAAGCCCTAAGGGACACATGTTACCAGAGACATCACTGGCACAAGGAGTAACAGAGGACAGCACTGTGACTAAAAACTGATGTTTGACAGATCAGCTCCCATTTAGGCGTAAAAATAGATTAATAGTACCATTTTATATTAGTATTTTGTTCTTTTGCAACTCTGGCTGAAAGCACTGAGATGGAGGGGGAGACCACTAAGACCCTTGGCAAATCCTACCTATTCTAAAGCATTTGTCACCAGAAGATCTCAAAGCAATATGTAAAGGAGGAGGTTTTGCTGTGCTTATGAACTTGCTAGAACCTGTGAATGTATCTTTAAAAAAACATATTTGGAGGGCCTCTTATATTGCAGCAGAATTAAAGTGAATGAAAGTGATACCACATTAGTAAATAATGTATCCTATCTTATCTATTCTCTCTGCCAAGCCCCAGTCCATGAACAAACACTTTCAGCTCCTCATTTTGGAGATAAGATGCTCTGTGATTTGAGGGTCTCTATTTTGGGAAAATTCCTCCCTGGGTTTCACCTGCAGGAAATCTGAAACCCTGCAGAACCCATGGAGTTTATGATCCTTCTGCTATGCCTTTGAAGGAGGGTTGGAATCAATATGTTTTCTAAACGCAGTAGTTTGCCAAGTGGCTATGGCATACATAGCAGTATTGGATACAGATACACGGACACTCTGCATCTCTCCCTGTCTCTTTGCCTTTTATCAGATAAAGCCACCTGTGCTAGGGCTGCACATAGTGATTCCTTGTCACTCTGTGGATTTGGAAATTGAAAATAAGGCCTGACATAAGTGAGGACAGCTCTAAATATTCTCTAATTCCTGACAGGTTCCTAAGGATGCCACGGAACTGCTTCATGGCCCAAAGTGACTTCAGTCTGCTGAGAGCAATGCAAGGCAAAGACATCATATCTCACTCCTGCAGGAAATTGGCAAGTATGGTAAAAGAGAGCAAAACCAAAGAAATACTTCTGTGGCCACTTCAGCCGACCTGGATTGTGAATGTGGACTGACTCCAGACCAGGAACATGTGCACTTTTCTCATCATGGACTGATTTAGAGTTCATTTGCTCAAGATTCATGTACACTGAATCGTGAGACTTTTTTCTCCTCTGTCTTCGTCTCTTGCAGCAGATGGATTGCCACAAAGAGTGAGGAAAAAAATAGCACTTTTTGCAGGAGAAACAAAGCAGGAGGTAACATGTTCAAGCAAACACTGTCTGTCTCTTCTGGCTACTCTCAGTCTCCAGTCCTGCTGGCTGAAGAAAGAATAAGATTCTCTAATTAATATCTGTGTTGTAGCTGGTAGTCCACAACATAAAAGGAAGGGATAAACAAGCTCACAGTCACAAACTGATTGATAGGAGACTTTCAATGGCCCACACTGAAGAGGATTTAAGGCCTAATTTAAAGCCCTTTGAATGGCATTTGAAGTTTTCCATCAATGTCACTGAGAGGGTGTGATTAGGTTCTCTGAGGAGTGAGACATGCATAGGGTTTTATGAGAAGAGAGTTGGTTTTTTTCCTCAAATTGAGAAAGTTGCTGTTCCTCTCTGGAAATACAAAATAACTGTTAAAGTACTCATACGTGTGCACCCAGTCAGCTCCTTTCTTTGACCTCTGTGACTGCTGTTCATACAGATGTGCCTGATATGATGCAGCACTGGTTTTTTGTTCAAATTTCATGAACTTATATCTAAAATTAGTATGTGTTTAAATAAAAGAAAGACTAAATATTTTTGTTAAATATGGAGAGTATCTTTGGATGCCAAAGTTAATTATGTGTTGAAAATGTAGCTATCTATTTGAAATTCCAAGGATAATAGATATGAGGGATTCCTAATAAACTAAAACCCCTTGAGCTTTGAACTCTCTACTACTGCAATAAAAGGCAAAGAATTCAGCTGCAAAATTACATAGCTGAAAAGCTATTTGAAAAGAACACTGTACATTAAATACAGACAGAGTTTTCTGATTCCCTAGATGTATTACAAACCTCTACACATGCATGTGTTTTTATAGATGTTTGAAATACAGGATACAGTCCAAGGGGTTTTGGAATTTGGAATTTTGGAATCTTCTAATTGAGACCTCTCTTGACAGGTGCATGGCAACTACTGAGTATCCCTTGCCCCTGTCTCCAGCTCCCCAATGCTGTACAACTGGCTCAATTTCAGTGGTAAAGCAACTATGAGTATAAAGCATAGAAATATATGAACAAATATGAATATAAAGTACTTGGGATCCAGAAGATGAAATAGTCACTGATACAATTTATTTAATTGTCCTCTTACTACCCAAAGGCACTACTGGTTATTTTAGGTTACAGTGGCTATGACACAAAAGAACATAATTGAATAGCACAAAATTATATATTAAAAGGCAGGAATGGTTATTTAATTTCAGGAAATTCCATCCTTTCTTAATGTTATTATAAATGCCACAAAAGTACTCTGGCCAGTCTTAAAAAATAATGTAGAAGAAACTGTCTGTTCCATAAATAATTTTTCTCACTGTTAAGCCTATTAGCTTAATAAGTGTACAGTTTAAGGAAATCTAACCCCCAAAATATAAGATACATTGTCTTGATTTATTCCCTTTATATTCCTTCACATTTTATCATGGAGAGTAGAAATTTAACTTGTTTCATTTCCATGTAATTTTAAATAATTCACATGAGAGTCAACCAGCATGGTTCTTTCAAGGAAATACTGTGCCTAGGGAATGCCTCAGCGACAGTAGTTCATAATAGGAAAAGGGGTGAAGAGGAACCTGTCTGGAGACAAAGTACATGTTTTTGTGGTTGAGTAACAAACTCTGGACTTGAAGGACACTACCTTGATGAGAACAATGAAGTTAACAGAAGCCAGTTTTTCCAAAATGTTCAGCTCCTCAACCAAAGGAAACAGCCAGGTTTTCAGGTTTTCTCTTGGCCTCAGGTCAGTAAAACACAAAACACTTAAATACTTCTGAATAATTTGATCACTGATTCTACTTGTCTACTTCATGCTGGACATCTGCTGAATGCCACATTGAGTCATTATCTTCATAGATGCTGGTTCAGGAGGGACTTGGCTGATCAGGCCAAAATCGGACTTCACCAAAGATTACGGTCAGACATGTGCCCATTTGGTGTTTATGTCTACGTTACCAAGTAATTTGGTGCGACAGAAGCAAAGCAGTAGACCCTAAAGATGTAGACCCTAATGCTGAGCTTCCTGTGTCCCCTGTTTGCAGTTTGAGACTTCTGCTTCAGTCCAGATTTACTCTGATCTCCTGGACTGAGAGTCATCAGTGAAGAAATAGATTTAAACTGTCTGAAGGATCAGGTGCTGTTTTGGACCCTTCTGTCCCTGTGGAACTAGGCTGCATTTAGTGACCTTTTGAAGTGGACCTTCTGTTTGTAGTTCATTCAGACCAAGCAGTTTTCCTCAGTCTGCTCTACTACCCCGAAGAAGAACACTAATAGATGGAGCTGTGATGGATTATCTAAAAAGGAGGGGACAGAGCTGCTTTTGGAAACAGCACCTTAAATCTCCCTAAGCTACAAGGCAATCACTCTGGCTTGCACTTAAATGCCCTTCCTCATTTAGAGAGAATTTTCTCATCAGATACCTTTGTGCTTTAATTCCCAACCTGTTCTTTATCTCTCTTTGATAGAAACCTGGACTGAAATTTCCCAGAGGGTTTAAATGGAAAGATGACAGAAGCTACTGAATGGCTGTGGGATATGGAATGGGAATTTATGAAAGCATCTTAGTAAATGTATTCTTTCTCACCATGTGTTTGCACAGTGCCTGCCATACAGAGAATAACACCTTCACACACCTTGTATTAGACATTTTGCTAGGCTCAGTTGAGGAAAATACCTGCAGAAAAAAGACAAGTTAATAAAAACAATATTTGCATAATACTAAGTAAATTTTACAATCTAAGACTTGAAATTCAGCACCATTTTTCTATCCCAAATCTACCTGCTTATTTGTTTGTCAAAATGTTGACATTTGCAGCTACTGAGGGATGAATTCCAAGGAGTTGCAGTTCTACGGCTTACTATAATTTAAAAAATAATAAGAACCATTTAGTAGGAATAGAGTCAGTCTGCAGGATATTATTATTTCGTAATCTTCCTCAGGCAGGCAGGCAGGCTGTCAGTCATTAAACAGTGACCTAATATTCTGCTCTCACTTTTGCTGCAAAGCTGAAGTTCTCTGTGCTATTTTACCAGGAAATAATAATAAAACATCTTTAGGCACATGCCTAACAAATCATGCCATTATTGTTAATAATTCTCACCATCTTTTTTGAGATGCAGATTAACAGAAAGAAATGGAAATAATTTCAAATTTTCCTGCAGAAGTTTGAGTATGACTAAAGTGTCTATCTGCCATAAAACACTTGCATATGCTATTCCTAGTAAATGCATGAGTCCATGAGTGTGTGTATATATGCATATTCTTGCATGGACACATGTTCATATTCATGTGTCTATTCATGCATGTGCATGTTAGTACATATATCAGAGGTGTATGTATGCAATTACAGTTTCTGGATGATTATGATCATTAAGAAAGAATAATAAAGAATACCTTGAATGAAGTTTCACATCTCATTTTGGTGGGAGAGCTACCTCTAAATATTAAATCCAAAAAAGACTTGTAGTATCAGGCATTGTTATCAAAAAACCCCAAGATATTTTGAAAAGAAACATGGCTTATAATTCTTACTACTGTATTACATCTTCAGGTCTCACTAACTGCTATGAGAGAGTCAAATATGCATCACACATTCTTATTTATAGGTATGAAACTCTTTCATGTTGAGAGAAAACTAATCTGAACTTCCTTAAGCATATCTTTTTATCTAGGTCTCAGGTAAGGCTGATACATACGAAATTCACAGATTCTGAACCTCTCATGTGCTTAAACTTAGTGTAATATCTTCAGCTTTTATGCAGTCAAAAATCTCAAACCATCCTCCCTCCTCTCTATAAAAAAAAAATCTGCTATCTCTGGAAGGAATCTCATGGCCAGCTTAGAATCAAACCAGTCTACTTCCAGTAAGGCTTTGTATATATATTTGTATGAACATGCCTGCCTTTTTCTGACATCAGTGAATTACTTATAGAATTAATTCCCTGACAGACTTTACAGTGGAGTATAATCTTAAATTGTTTGCTAGGTTACAGAGTGATTTTCATCTACCAGAGGCTCAAACACAGCGATAACATCAGTTACAGAAATACAACACTGCTGTGCTAGAAAAACTGCATATTGATCTTACCCATACTCAGCATTCTGTTTCCAAATCTTGCAAACTCCCAAACAAGCACGTAAATGAAAATGGTGGCTTTAAGGTATTATGGAAAATAGAATTACAAAAAAAGAGTGCTCTCTCAGATAAATTAGGACAATATTTTCATGACATTCATCAGTAGTCCTTGAGCCAGAGTATAAACTGTTACACAAGCATATTGGGTTGCTTGCCCAGAATCTAGCTGTTAACAAATGTATCTGGGAGATAACGACTACAAATCCACCATCGCACACATGCTGTATTACTGTCTTTTTCTACAGCAATACCTTTTGGGAGTAAAGTTATTGCAGTAATTACACTGACTTTGGGCACTCAGTTTTAGTGGTTTTTGTCATGTACAGTATTTGCCATTTACAGATAGGGAACAGAAACTGGGAATAGAACAGATAGGGAATAGAACAGATAGGGAATAGAAATAGTTCCAGAGAACAAAAACTGTAGCCAAAAATAAATCAACCACTGAATTGTACATTAGCTCAGTGCTTTGTTCAGTAGCATCAAAAGTTAAAAAACAAAGCAAAAATCACACACACACACACGTGCGCACACACGCAAATACTCTCTTCTATTATGAAAAGGAATACCATGTTTTTTATCTGGCTTATTTCTAACTACCTGTTGTGATTGGTTATCTCTGGTGGAAGATAGGGACACCAGGAGCTTTTCTAACCATCTATGTCATTTAGATAGTCCTGGGTTATATACAGGAGAGAACCAAAGTCAGACAATGTTATTTTAATCTTTTGGAGTTGTCTATGTGTAGATAAGCTTTGTTTATGCTTTGTAGGCTCTTTGTGATGCTTCACATAACCTCAAATTTTGAAATAACTTTTATGGGTTTTTGTTTAACAGAATCATTTTATGACTGACATTGTCACAAAGAAGGGCCCAGCTCTGCAACGCTTCATTCATAGTAGTTTAAGGAAAAAAAAAGTATTGAGCTTTGAAAAAGACTTTTCCAGTCCCTGATTAAAGTCATTTTCAAAAGAGGTAAGTGGCATTGTTTCCAATTAGTCCAGGTAAAGTCCCATTGAAATCAAACAGAGGTCTGACCATCTGTGAGATAAGTACCTGTATCAAAAATACAACTGATATTAATTAAAGTGGAAGACATCTCATGGGGAGATGGCAGCACATAACTATTGGGCATGTGTATTAAAAAATAGCTGTAAATTGGCATTTAGTAGAAAAACTCTTATTTTTTAAAATATGAAAACAATTACATAAATAATAGAAGCAGGAATAAAATGCTACAAACTTTAGCTGTGTCAGAAAGCTGACACAGTAGATACAGTCTGAGAACACACAGCTATCAGCTGAGCCAAGGAGTTGTGAAGAGCTTGTTCAGACAGCAGGAACTGGAAAGGAGTAGTCTTCCACAGCATTAATAGTGATTTCTGTGTACTGAGTAACAGCAGGGCAAGGAGGAACAAGATAACAGTTGTATCAGAGAGGCCGTAAACCTGACAAAGTGATTGTGAGTTCTGGCTTGCAGTGTGAGTGCAAGTCTGCCCTGGCTGGTCCAAACTCTAGAGCCAGCTGCTGATATGGGACATGTCCACAGCATGGGGAACTTGGACAGTCCCAGCAGCTGCCTTGGAACACGCACAGAAAGACGTGCCAGTGGCTGGGCTGGGATGTGTTTCACTATTCATTCTCAGTCTTGCAAGCATCACAGGGCTATATCAGAAATCTCTGCAGGCTGGGTTCAACCTACAACCTGTGCCACTGAGGTCCAAAACATTTCTTTTTCACTTAGATAGCAGCACAATTGATAATGTTCACTGGGGACTGAGCTGTCTTGGCAGTGCTACCTGGGAGTGAACTTGGAAAAGTAATTAATGCAATATTTAATTTTACTTGAAGTGAATGTCATGCAGGTGAGGACTTAATCAACACTCATCAGGTGGTAAAGCTTTTAGAGTCAAATTTTGCGCAGGTGTCTGTATTTCTGACCTTTGAGCAAGTTTTTTTCCTTGTCACTTCTCCTACCTTACAGAAATATGAAGAATGCAATTTTTGGTCACTCAATTTTTCTGTCTTCCAAAAAGGCATCAACTGCATCACTCTTTTCTGTTTCTGCAGTATGCTTCTACTCAAGACCCTCCAGACATTAAATACAACCAGAATTAAATAATCTGAAAAGGATAAAACATCATGTCTTTGGACCAAGAGACTTTTGTCTATTTTGTCTATTAAACTATTTTGTTTAATACCTTTATCAATGATCTGGATGAGGGTATTGAGCACACCCCCAGTAAATTTGCAGACAACACCAAGTTGATTGGGAGTGTTTATCTGCTTGAGGGTAGAAAGGCTCTTCAGAGGGATCTGAACAGGCTGGATTGATGGGCAAAGGCCAACTGTATAATGTTCAACAAGGCCAAGTGCCGGGTCCTTCACTTAGGTCACTGCAACCCCATGCAATGCTACAGGATTGGGAAAGAGTGACTGGAAAGCTGCTGGAAAAGGACCTAGGCAAGTTTGGGAGAGCTGCCCGGCAGAAAAGGACTTGTTGGTGTCCACTGACACCTGAACATGAGCCAGCAGTGTGCCCAGGTGGCCAAGAAGGCCAATGGCATCCTGGTCTGTATCAGAAATAGTATGGCCAGCAGGAGTAGGGAAGTGGTTGTCCCACTGTACTGGGCACTGGTGAGACTGCATCTTGAATAATGTGTTCAGTTTGGGGCCCATCACTACAAAAAAGACATTAAGGCACTGAAATGTGTCCAAAGAAGGGCAATGAAGCTGATGAAGGGTCTGGAGCACAAGTCTTATGAGGAGTGGCTGAGGGAAATGTGGTTGTTTAGCCTGGGGAAATGGAGCCTCGGGGGAGACCTTATTGCTCTCTACAACTACCTGAAAGGAGGTCGTAGCGAGGTGGGTGTTGGTCTGTTCTTTCAAGTAACAAATGATAAGAGAAGAGGAAATGGTCTCAAGTTGCTTAATTGGATATTAAGAAAAAATTATCCACCAAAAGAGTTTTCAAGAACTGGAACAGACTGCACAGGGAAGTAGAGGAGTCACAATCCATGGAGGTGTTTAAAAGACATGTAGATGTGGCGCCTAGGGACATAGTTTGTTGGTGGACTTGACAGTGCTAGGTTAATGGTTGCAACTGATGATCTTAAAGGTCTAAAAAACCTAAAAAAATTGTGATTCTGTGAAAATTTGTACTTCATGCGTACCTTCCTAGCCTGTTGTGAAGTCTTGAACTGCAATAGATTGGAAACATTTGTGACCTTCTATAGCTTTGCTGACAGCTAGTTGTTTGAATATAAGTAAATATCCGAAATGTATAAATCTCTGGTCTGTAAAGCCTGACCTGAAATCTCACCAATCTGATATAAGCTGCCTAGCAGTTCTGTTTTCGATCCCAGCTGAAAATATGAAAAGAGTTGATTCTGTCACTGTGAGAAGCTTACAAGTTTGTGACTAAGCATGCAAAAATTAATATATGTACATGTGCATATGTACATAAAATTTGGATCTTTATAAAAAAGGTTCAGTTACATGTGGTACTACCAATGACTGAAAGTTTTAGGAAGGAGTTCAAGCTTATGCAGAGCAATTCAGTACTGCTTTATTCAAACTCATTTTAAACTTGAACTTTTCTGCTCTTTATCCTTGAGACATTCATAGGTAATAGCCTCTCAGATAATCAAATGAAAGCTATTGTATTAAATTAACTCAAAATTAATAACAAGAATGCCCCAGAAGTGAATTAAAGGGAGTAAGGTGTTAAGAACACTGAAATGAGGGGAAGACAGAACAGGATTAAAGAATAAAAAGCAGATAAGTAAAAGAAATCACAAATTGGTGCCTTTTTTGCAAAGTTCACAGAAATCTCTATCTTGTGGGTTAAGGCTGAAATCAATTTATCTGTGTTTGGACATGCCTCACAGTGTTGGCAGGAGCCAGGAGCATAGGGAACCTTGCACAATAATTAACAATAGCTGCGCTAGCACAGCCCAGCCAGCCTCAGTTCAGCATGCATTCTGGTCATCACAGCAAGCCCCGGGAGAAATTCAAGTCAATAGAGAGAACAAATGGTGTGACACATGTGAGTTTGCTTTGTGCAGAGCTGCATCTTTTTCCCTCTGAATTGTGTAGTTCCCCAAGCAAATTGGTGTGCTGCTGTAGAAATTGAATGAGGTCACACCAAGGTGTCTAGCAGTGGCCAAAGAAAGGCTTCTGTATGAGCAAATAAAGTCATATACTTAAAAATATGCATTTGAAGAATTGTGACATTGCTACTATGACTGGATAACCAAGACGTGTGAACTGGCACAACTCTGTTGATTTCTGTTTATATGGTTCAAAAGTTTGACAAAACGTCTCTAAGGGTCATTAAAAGGCGAAAGATGATTAGCTGAGCCTCTGATTTAATAGGGTACTGTGTACGACTCAATGTAATATGGCAAACATTGGGAAATGCACTTTGATGTATACACTAATGTTTCAAGTCAATTGTAAATTTGTTTGTTTGTTTGGTTGGTTGGTTTGGTTTGGTTTTTTTTGCCAGAGTCTGGTATTGAAAGTTTTATTAAAGCCTCTAAGAATCAGATCAATTTAGTGATATATACAAGTTATTTGCTTTGTGTACCTCAGTAGTTTGGGCTCAGTAAAGACCAAGAAAACTTGCAAGAGGAAATTTGTCCCATCTTAGGAAAAGTGGTTGTGATGACAAAGTCAGCTGAGATAAAGCCCTCTATCAGAAAAGCATCTGGGGACATGTTCTTATCCTATTGACAGCAGTAGGGCTTAAGCTCGTTTCGAAAGTTAACTGTATGCTTAAACACTGAACAAAATAATGCTTTCCAGGTTTATGAATTTAGAGAACTGCATGATCTATCTGAAGAATAGATCATTATTTTCCAGAAGGATTATTTGAAATTTGCAGCAGACAAAAATTCCAATAAGTACATTAAATTGAAAGATCCATCATTTCTTTGCTTGTACTGAAGGAGACATCCATGATGCATTCCATCATATATGTTTATATCTTTTTTTTTTTCAGCAAGTGATTTGAAACTCTTGACATGTAGTTTATTAAAAACATCCTAAATATTCTGAATGCATTTTGAAGAAGAATTCCCAAATTCTCTCCTTCCAGAGAGTGGAGTATTTGACCCATTCATCACAAAAGAACTCCTAAAAAGTGCTGAGCTTCACTAAATTCAATTATTGTTCTATTAAAACAAGGATATTGAACCATATATTCAAGGGGATGAAGATTTTTAGTTAAAATTACTATTCTCAGAACATTTTAAATTAATTTAAAAATTCATATGTTACTGCCAAAGAAGATCAAAATGTGGCAATGAAAACCAACTATCCCTTGTACCATGCAAATAGTGAGTCAAAAATGGAACAGAGCTGTTAACTCCAGTGAAAATATCTATCCCACTGGTCTGTAAAATATATTTCCTGGAAATGCATGTACTTATTTCATGCTTGAAAAGATACATAAAATCTCATAAAAGTGCTATGAAGGGATAAATATCCAAAAAGGTGTTGTAACAGAGGAAGTCTGCAGATAAATGATTAACCAAGCAAGATATTTGCTTGCGTAGCAAGGGGAAGAATACTAAGGCTTTTTTTTTGTTCAAGGAGTGTATTGAGAAAGCCAGGATGAAAAAGTAGCTTATGAAGAGGAAAAATCACTGGCGGACAAAAAAGGGAAAGTAAGGGAACAGAGAGTGGTATTCCTGATATTGCACCTTTAAAGAGAGGTTTGGAAAATGGCACTTTCATCCACAGCTTGTTTCAGAGATTCAAAAAGGAGAGAAAAAGAGAAAGCAAGGTAGCTAGACAAAAACTAAATTCTGGTGGTCTTTTATGGTAGCTTTCTTTAGCACAGAAATGCTTCATGATTCAGCTAGGTGAATGAGGTTTGTGTAGAAAGGGGGTAAAATATAATCAGTTTGAAACCATAAGTATCCAACTTTCTTGCATTACAGAAAATGCCTGCCCCATGCTGCTAGTCCCTCTGTTTGCCACGATTGTCATAGAAGTGGATGATCTATTCAGTAGCACTTCAACAAATGAGACAGTTGGAAAGGTTATGGGTTGTTTTCCTTAATGGCAAAACCCACACTTTTGTCCTTTCAAGTGCAGAAACTTACCTGTCACTGTCCTCAGGAGTGTATATAGAACGCAGAATCACAGAGTCAATGAGACACGTTTTGTAAATACCAGTTCTAGACTAGTCAAATGGTATCTGGAGAGAGGGAAAAGTCCATCCGTCTGCTTCAGCACCAAAAATTACTACTGTGGCAAAGAGATGTTTTTGTCATACTACTCCACTTCCTGAGGGGATCCACGGTCAAGGGACATTACCTTAGCCCTTGTGAAGCTCATAAAGCTCATTTAATCTATAAAGATCTTTACAAGGCTAACTCATTCAAATCAAAAGTTGGCAAGAAACTGTAATCACTTCTGCACTACCCACAAAGAAAACTGATGCTGTGAGTTTAGTGGTGATACATAGGTCAGCTCTGAAAATCTGTGTTAAAACAGAGACAGGGACCAGCAGTCTGATATGCATCTAAAGCTGTAACAATCTGGTGACACATCAGTTACATCTAACTTCCACAGCATTTAAAACAGGGATAGAAAAACTAAAAATTCAGGTTCTAAACACATTTTACCATCACTAGAAGGCTCTATCATCAAGCTAATTTGCTCTGAAATTTGGATAGATGTACACCAGGCATGATTTGGTCAAAGGAGAGAAGCAACTCCAATACATTTGAAAAAAGGGAACAATTAACAACAGAAATAAAATTTAGTAATACTGGGAATAAACTGTGGCAGTCACAGATTATATCCAAGGAATACTTAAAACTGATTTCTAGGATAGAATTTGAATATGCCAACTTTACCATCTTTTTACCGTACTTCTCTGGGCAATGGTACAACTACACTCTAACAGTTAACTATGTTAAAAATGTGTTATACCTGTGGAAATTTAATTTCTTCCTTTTAGCTTTAAGATTCTTTCTGTAGTAGAATAATGAAATATATCTGCAGTATATGTATGACACTTGAGGTATCCTTGATCCAGGTAACTCAGGTAACAAGGCCATGAGGATGCAGCTCCCAACTATTTAATATGTACCTGTCTCATAGTGGAACATTATGATACAGAGCAGGTGGCTTGATTAAATTCAGAATGCTATTACATGGCTGTAAGGTACAACAGAGGTTTAGTCAATTGAAGAATTCAATAGGCTTGAAGGTCATAGCTCCCATTCATGTAGCCTGGGACAGTGGGTATTTCATTATTGCTTTGCACCAGAAGAATGTTGTACGCTGCATTTGTTGTATGGCCAGTCCCTCTCTTTGTTAGACACAATCCTGCAGGTGAGTATCCATGTACATTGCAAACATATGCACATCTTTTCTCAGATACCTGGACTTCACAAACATGGGAAGCTGTCTCAAAGTTACTCTTTGAAATTAATATTCTGCTTTAGAATTTCAAATACTGTGGTTAGACCAGGTTTGTGGATCAGAGCTCTGATGTCAGAAGGCATGAAGGAAGAGGTAACATTCCCTTATTCCTTCCTTGAGGAGTTTATTGCATCCATGATGTTATTTCCCTACAACATATCATGCTCTGTTTTGAGTCTGTCTTCTCTCTGTCTCCCTTTCTGCTGTTCTATTGATCATGTCATTAAACCCTCAGATCTTTCACAACAAGGAGTACATTCCTGTTCCCACTAAAGCCAATAGTAGAACATCTGCTTACTCTAATTGTGCAGGTTCCCTCTGTATACAACAGACCCTTCTAACTGCCTTTTCTAAATGATTGTGTAATTTTCTCTTATTCTGTTGCTCATGAACTGTGCTGTGGGATATGTTTGCCATCATGTTACATATTGGGGATTTTACAGTGGGAGTGACTGCTGGGATTCAGTACCAGAAAAGATGTGACAATGAGAATCTAAATATACAATACAGAATAGCTGTTCCCAAGGTAACTGTAAATCTGGGCCAGGGAACATAGTTTTGAAAGGTATTACTGATGTTTATAGAATAGCTGTCATGAATTATCATAGTCCCTTTCACTTCAGAAAAGCTATGACAGTTCATGCCAGCTGTAGAAGTACCCCTGAATTTATGAAGAAAATGTAGTACTTATTCAGCACATTTCAAGAAACAAGAGAGGTAGCACATTTAGATAGAAGTGCAATTCAGAAACTCATGTTAAAAGATAAATGTCTAATGATTTTAAACTGGTATGGCTGTAGGTACTGGAATATAAATCTTTCCCCTAGGATCCTATGAGCAAGTACAATATACAAGGCAGTTTAAATTTGCTATTTGAAATTTCACGGCCAGGGTAATCTGAACTTTATACATTCCTTCTTTCCTGGGGGAAAAACACAC
>NW_010197051.1:72768-82343 GCF_000695765.1 Mesitornis unicolor
CAGAAACTTCTAAAACTCAGGTCCAGAGTTTATTTAGTCTAGTCTTCAGTGTCTCTGCTGGTCTTCAATCTACTTAATTCGACCAGCTTTAACAAACACCACTCAGTACATAGCAGTAGCATAAAGAAATTTGCAGATTAGCCTTGAATTGATGTGGTGAACCAAACAGATTCACCAGGCTTTTTTCTCCTTCCTTTTTGTTGCTGAATTCCCAGCTTGGGCCTGAAGCAAGCATGCAAGTACAGTGTAGGCTGTGGTGTGCTATAGGATGCAGAGCCCTGAAGCATAAAAAAGTTGATTGGAATGAAAGCTATGATAATCATGCTTTCATCTAAACATCCTAGCAGGGCTTCTCAGGAAGGATAGCTGTGTGCAGAAGGTCAAGAGCGGCTAATATTAGGACAGACTAAATGGCACATCTTAAGCCACTGCTGTTGTGTTTCAGAGAGCAATGCTTCAGAGGTAGCAGTCGTGGCAGGCACACAAAGCATATATTGGATATCAGGAATTTAGCACTGTAGCAATTGCAGACAGACAAATAATAGTCAACAGAATCAAATCTTGAAAGCCATGCCCAGTCTCAAAAATCTTACTTCAGTTGTTCAGGAAAACCATCTAACAAGGATTATAAGCTAAATGCTCATTTCATTTAAGTCAACAAAATTTGTCCTCTGTAAAAATGGAAATGTCATGCTTCTGACTTGAAAGAAAGACTGAAACTGGTTGAATCCTGAATCGAGTTTACATGACACCTAGCATGAGAGTTTTCTGATCACTACAAGCTTTGTTTCAATTTTCTTCGGATTTCCCCGGACAGCTTGTCCTGATGATTACTTCCCCTTGAAACATAATATGTTAAAATACAGTAAATTTGGAGTTAATCTAGGGGTAAAAATATTATCTGAATATGTGATAGCAAACTGGATGTTTTTTATTGGCTTGTTAACCCTGAAGCAGCCAATCTGTTTTAACAAATTCAGAAGAAAAAGAGTGAAAACAATCAGCACCTTTTGTTTGGCAGCAACAAAGGAAATGTCAGGCCAAAGGATTAGTCTCTTCCAGAAAGATATAAGCATCTGAAAAGAACGGTTTATAATGAATGTGTCTCTTCAACCAGAACAAGCACACTGTGACTGCAAAGCTATCATAATACAACATACTGTTCCACTGGGAAATAAACACACATCAAGAAATCTTATTATTTCTATGACTGTGCAACAACACAAGTGATTTTAATGAGTATAACAGCAACAGCCTCCCTACAGTTACTCTGCAGGAATTCTTCTGATACACAGTACAGTGGGATCCAAGATTCGTCAAACTTTTTTGGGCTCAGAAGACATTCGAGGGGGTGAGTCCCCTGAAATTTCTTCTCAGCTTACAATACAGGTCACTTCTGCCATGTCCATTCAGCTATTCTAGTAAGTGTTTACATGAATCTACAACATTAACAATGTATGTAGCTCTCTGCAATTCATTATGGGTTTTGTGTAAAGTGCACTGCTTTTTTCTGCTCTATATTTCCTTGGATACACCGCCAGTGACATCAGCTCTACATCAATTCTAATCTAATTCCAATCTAATTCCACCAAAGTCAGTGTTTAGCATTGATGCTTTAAATCCTAAAATGAGCAAATGTGTCTTTCTGGGTCAGTCCAATAGGTTAAACAGTTTCATGTCATGTCTTACGGGATGGGAACTACTTAGATAAACCTGAGGACACACAGTTATTGCTAGGGATACTTCAGCTCCATTTTTCAGACAAGAAACTTTCACAAAATGTCAAAATCATAAAACTGTACATAGATAAATCTTATAATTTAATTTTGTTTTATAAGTTATACTTAATTCACTTCAAGAAGTTTTAGGAACAGATTGCCAGTTGTAGTAAATAATTATAGTTCATCTAGAGCCAAAGAAGGTTTTCTGATTTATGTTCAAAAAGATCTGACCTAGAGAAGAGTACAGTAGTTATGTCTCCATCTTGTCTAAGAAAGAAACGTTTCCGTAACTCTTGAATTACTTTTTTGTCTTCTAAAGATTTTTATCTTCATATAGTGAATAACCTTCTTCCCTGATCCTGATGATTTTATTAAGTGTTCTCAATTGAATATTTTTCTTGATTTAATTAACTTTCATGGATATTTTTGTTCAACTTCTATGCTTTTCTATTATGAAAATTGTCAAGTGCTTTAATGTTGTGTAACTTAAAATGACAACATATTCCTCTGTAGGTTAAAATTCAAGGAGTGCTTGGTAAAACTAAAACCTCTCCCAAAGTTCATCAACATCTATCTCCGTAATTTATGAGATAGAGGCTAAAATAATTGACATGCAAAATACACAGTAGATTCCTACTTGAAAGTAACCTACAGAAACAATCAGAGTGGACTTTATGGGGATCAGAGTTCAGGATCCTTCACAATTTGCTCTACGGTTTCCTTCCCAAACAAGCCTGTCTTTCAACCTGTATACTGAGACAGTTAAAGTCCTGCCTTTATGCTTTGATACCAGAGAGTGCAAGTGTGCTTCTACATTTTTTGTCTGGCCCTCAAGGATTATTTCATCGTATAAGAGCCTTCAAGGGCTCACAGGATACAACCTGCCTCTTCCTATCTGCAACTAATTTCTGCCCTCATTTCCACTATGACCACAGGTTTTGGTTATCACTTTGTGAGTTACTTTTTCATGTAACTTTTATATATACCATATACATCCAATACAAATTCTTAGACTGTGAAAGTGAAATATGTTGATAGTCTGGAAATAGTACTCTGATAGCAATGTCAGCTTAACAAAAAAGAAAAAAAAGTAAAAGTGGTGGACGAAAATCATGAAGAGTGATGTTCTGCTCCAGGGAGTGGGAGCTGGATAAGAAAATAAAGAATTCATTTTCTTAAAAGGGAGGATCAAGATCATTTTATTTCAGTTATGAGACTTCATCTCTGTTGTGTAGGTGCCCTGAAGTAAAATCAATAGAAAATTAAGCTGAGCAGTATCTGCCTGGCTTGTATTCAGCACTTGCAATTGAAACTAGTAGTAAGTGGCTTTAGAATACCTGCCACCACTTCAGCTGTGGGAGAATGTGTGGACAGGACAGTCTTAAGAGTGCCGCTGTGATTATGGAGGATAGCACTGCTTTCAAATCACAAACACAGAAAGACAAATGAGACCAGTATGTTGACAGAACTGTTGGTTCAAGCTGAAAACTCCTCCATGCTTCAGAGAAACTTTGAATTGGCTATGCTGGCAGGACTCCTGTCTGCTCAGAAAGAAGTTAAGCTAAACAAAGTGACTGAGCTGAGAAACCTACACAGTTTCAGGTAATAAAAATAGAAAAAAATGGCTGGATTAGTGTATTTCATACACTGTGCAAGTATTCCCACACGTTCTACAAGGTAATGAGTTTGATGCTTGAATAGTCCAGTGGCTCTGAAGGCAAAACATTGCTTGGCTTATCTTCCACTCTTTTTAAAACTTGCCATGGGATCTTTAATTTCCACATGGGCAATCAAACAAATCCTTAATTTAATATGTCCTCTGAACAACTTGTCCTCTTACAATGCAGTAGCTACCCCTACCACCCCCAGCACTGCACTGCACTACCAACACTGGGCATAGGCACCTTCAGCTGAATTCAGTATGGTATCAGCCAGGAGTAAAAGTGACTGAGCAATGATAACACTGGAAATCACAAGTTTCACTGTCCCAGTGCTATTCTGGTTTCATCTCCACTATGTTAACAGTAACAGAGGTACTTGCTCTTTGCAAACTTTCAATTTAAAAAAGACTTCAGATTTTAAAAATTTGTTCTCAAGTTAGTAGTGACAGTTCAGAAGAGCTTCACAGCCAATTTCTGGAAGTTAATGGTCTTAAGCTCTTCCTCAATATTCAACAAAATCTTTTGATTCATCTTCCACCTAGAAATTCTGGGATCCATTTTATCTGAGACCTATTCATACTTTTGGTTACACGTATTTAGCAGTTGTTTGAATTTGCTGCATAAAAGAAGCAATTTATAATCCAAATAATGGGAAAAAAAGGAGTTCTGATTTGACCAGGAGAGATGAAAATGTATTTGTACTATAACCCTGCATACTCTCTGAAAAAATCAAGATATTTTGTTATATACTACTTTGAATCAAGTCTAGAATAAGCTTCTTAAATACATGGCTCAAGGAATCCATGAGAAATTGAAAAGTTTCTCAGTTTCAGGGGATTTTGTTCAGAAGAATAGGGATTTGGAGCAGCTTTTCAGAGGTAATTAAGCAATGCATGGAAAGTAAGCATCTAAATATCCTTCAAATTTGCATCATATATTGCTGCAAAAAATTCTGCCCTTTTGCACTGTTGTTTGGCTCTGCAACCTCATAAAACATAGAGCTGGCTAGTGACACAAAGGAAGTGTCCAGCACTTGGTAAGATCCAGATTTTTCAGTGTTTTCCTATTGTTCCACCTCAGGGCTCTTGTCAGTGAAATGCCATGGGGAATGACATCTCATGCATGAGGTCAGCCCTTCTCTGTCTCCTCCAGTTTTTACTCTTTGTACAAGTCACACAGGGACCTCATGACTCCTATGGAGTTTGGTCTTCAATGAAAGTCTAAGCCTCATGCTAACAGCAAAGGTAATACAAGTAACTAACTTTACCTTTCTCCAAGCTTTCTCTACATCTTCTTCCTAAAGCCATTTTACCTATTTCTTTTTGGTCACAGAAAGTGACTCCTCCATTTCAGCTGGATATTTGCTAGTTCTGCATGGTTCTTATGACATTAGCATCAGGTTTTCCAAAGGGTACATCTTAACTTCATTTGCTATGCATCACCTGGAGGTCAAGATAGCTGTATGTGATGAGATATGACCAAATAAAAGGATTTCTTGCTAAACACTGAATACCTCTCAGGGCAATTAAGAACTAAATAAGGAGCATGATGAAAAATGACAGTTGTAGTGATAAGAGTAGTAATCTGTCAGAAGGAAATAAAAGAGCCAATCTTGACTGAAGATGAATTTGGGTGACTGACGGCTAGACTTCTTTTAGGTTTTAATTTATTCATTCCCTTTTGAACTTGCTCTTAGAACAACAGAGAGACAATAAACATGGAGCCCCTGTGGTGCCAGAGACAAGAATCACACCTTAAAACAAGTAACTCTATATGTAAAAAAGTGATACAGGTATCAAAATTAAAACGTTGAAAAATGAAATTATTATTCTCCCTTTCCTTTTTGGGGAACAATTGTGTCTCCTCTGAAAAAGGATGATAAATGTTCCTTAACTGTAATTTTCCCTTTTCCCCAGCTTTATCAGTTATATATTTTGGTAAAGTCCAAAGGGCCTATTATGCAGTGTGGGAAGATCCAGAGGATAATTCCCAGCCCTCCTTCCAAGATCTGCTAACTGTTGAAAGTATCCAAGTTGGCTACCAGGAAATGAAACTTAAATTCTTTAAAATATTTATCCATTACACTTTGTAACATCAATCAATTAGAATAGCAATGCTATATAGACTCTGATAATTTCATATCTTTTTTTTCACATCCTGTGCTTGAAGCTGTATACAGTGATCTGAATGATATCTTACAAGCATCAAAAAGGGATCATCTCATGTGGCCTGTAATCTTTTTATGTATTTTCTTATAGTACTTGCTGTTTCTGGAACATTAAGGTGTTACGGTTGTGTTCCTTTATATCCCAGGTTAACAAAACACAGTTTTCTGACCTCTCATTACCTACTCTGTATTTTGGCAGAAAATTATTCCTAAGTGCATGTCCTGGTTTTTTTGCTATTTTTTCTTTCTCTTTTCCTACTAGCAACTAGTGAGAGTTTTATTTTGGGTTTGTGCTGGGACTGATATGATAACAGGACAATACTTACATTTTTCAAGTTTGTGCCTGCACCTGTAGTTATAGTTTCTTTTAGTCTTCTTTTTCTTCTCTCTGTACAAGAGAGAGGGGAGGAGGAAGCAAAAGCCTGGGACTCTCTGGGGTAGGTGTCCGAGGTCAGACGATCCAGGCCTGATCCAAGCTGACTGATAAAAGTATATTCTAACCCATAAATGTCACAGTCACTGTAAATTGGGGAGTTTGCAGGGGATGACCCCTTCCTCCTTCTTCTTTGGCCCCCTTCAATCTCTTACCTTCTCCTTCATGATGGCAGCCCATATTTATTCCTGAGGCTTACCCCTTCAGTTTTGTTGACATATGGCCAGTGACTGCTGTTTGTGAGCTGAGTATAACTTTGATTGCTTTATTATAGTTGTTCCTATTCTTGTTACAATTAATTGACAGTATTATTATTTAAGTTTGGTTTGTTTTAGCTATTAAATAGTCTTTATTTCAACTGAGAAGATTTTTTACTTTTATTAACCTAATTCTCTTCCCCATCCTAGCAGGGAGGGGGTGGGAGTTGAGCGAATGAACTGCTTGGTGGTTTAGCTGCTTGCCAAGTTAAACCATAACAGTGTAGAGTATTATATTTGTCCCTAAAGAATCACATTGGTTTTGTCTAATTAGTTAAAAATATTCTGAATTTTGCCTCTGTCCTCTGATGTGTTCATAACTCTCCCTAATTTTCTGTCCCCCAGCATGAATTGTCTCCAGTTCACGCGCTCTATGCCATCATTCTGCATGTGAATAGAAATAGGGATCAGTATAAGGTTCAGGACAGATTGCTACAGCTAGGCAGAAACTTACTTTTAAAATATCCTGCCAGTATAGCTTTTCATGATTTTTCAAACTTACCTAGAGTCTAGACTGCCTGCCTGAAATTCCTACCAAATTCAAAGGTATCCTTTTCTTCTCCTTAAACAAAAATCTGTACCTTATCATAGTAAGTCATGGCTCATTTTCAGTGCAACACTTGTTCTTTATAGATACATGTGGGCTATTAGCCTTGTCTCTTATAACCTAAATGTATATGAATCCAAGGGCACATCAATCCAAATGACTTCTTTAAGTTCACAGAGGGAGTCAAAGTCACCACTCGGGTTAAATTTAGGAAAGCTTGGATATTAATCTTGCTTTCAGACTGCAGCCTTCTGAATGTCCTGATTAAAGTGAAAGTTTTCAGGAGTTATATAAGAGATTGAAGACTGCTTGTTAGGTAGTGCTAGGCTGAACGTCGTATGCATAATGAGCAAAGAGAAAAGAGCAAATTTACTGAGCTTGAACATTCAGCCCACTGCTGAAGGATTGAACTCCAGATTTATATATATATATATATATATAAAATACACAAGATGAATCAAAATGAAAACTAATTACAACTGGAAGCAAGGTTTTGTCATGCAGGATCAAGGTGTAGAAGTGACCAGCAAAGGCTTGAACAAGTCAAACAATAAATCTAGAGAGACCTTTTACAGGAAACTATATGAGGCCAGGATTGAAATGAAAATTCTATAGTTCAAGAGTGAATGTCATAAAAGCATCAGGACATATTGATTGAGCAGGTCTGGAGAACATTAAAAGCAGGGAGGAGAAAATGAAACATCACAACTCCATACTCCTGGAGGGAGTAATAGTGACATCTGATGTCTAGACAATTTGAGAACAATTCTGGTGTCCAGACACAGGCACCTCAAGCCATCTTGGACATTGCATGCTGTCTGAGACTTCTCCACAAGGCTGACAGATGTGACAAATAAAGTATGCAAGACAGTTCTTTCTAGAGTGGTAACTGAAGCAGAGAGGTCTTACCCATGCACCTAGATCCCATTCTTTGTTGCAGAAATGATTGTAGCTTGAATTGCAAGAAGACATGGATGCTCAGTTCTGATTAACACTGCAAAATGTGAGGCTGCTTACTCAAACCTTGTGAATAAGCAAAACTCAGTAAAAGGTTTGAAGAAAACAGGATGGTTATGAAATTTTGCTTGAACTAACTTTTTAATTTATTGCCTTTCCAAATAGATTTAAAAATCTTTGCATTCCTTCACCAGGAATCACAAACATGAAGAAAAACAACCAGTAACAAAAGTTCAAAGAAGGACTAGTCTAAACACACGCTCACGCGTCGGCGCACGCGTGTGCGCACGTACCCTCACACACACGTTTTTTGTTAGTCAAAACATAATTGGCAGGAATTAATTCTTGGTCAGATTTAGCAAGATTTAAATCTTATATATTTTAGCTTTCTTCAACACCAGAATTTGGATTTGGTTTGACTTATAACTTATAATTAAGCCTGTTCTTTACTTTTTCCAAGCCAGTTCTTCGAGCTGCAATAAAAAAAAACAGATTTTTGCACTCCAGCTTTGGCTTTGCTATAACTACAACAATCTGTCAGTGCAGCTCTCAGAGCAACTGCCAGTATAAAGTACATCTTGCCTTTTTGTTGTAAAAAAGAGGAGGGAAAACAAAAAGTAAAAGGATGGATATACTTGTACACAGAGGTTGACATGAGAAAGGGAAAATCAATGGCAGTAAACCATACCCTGTGGAAACAGTGCTGGTTTCCTTTTAGTTGGGACATATTTTCACCTAGGATGAAAGTGGCCTCACTTCAACTTTTGGCCTCTTTGGAGTGATTGTGACATTTCTTCTGTGGCTACTTTATCTGCTCTCCATGCAATCTGTGCTGAAGATGTACATGTGAGGAAGAGGGGAAAAGTGGCAGTAATTTGTTAATCAGGATTTGCTTACAGAGCAGTTTCTTATGCTTGCATTTGCTGCAGAGAGCTGTTGAAAATTTGTCTTTTGTTCCAGGTTCCTGGACTAACATGAGCAAAAACAAAGTATTGCATGCAACAGTGATCTGCATTATGCCATTAGCAAGCATTTGCTTTCACATTGCACAAAATAACCTAGTTATTGTCTTAGAGAAAATATGAAAAGATTTTTACTTTGAAATGGGAATCACACCATAAAGCATCCAAGAAAAAGGAGAAACAAACGTATTTTATTATAAACTATTAATGACTGTGTGTATTGTTTTAGTGCAATGAGAAATACAAACAAATGGTTATGGTTTGTGGACTTCCATGTACCAAAAACCCTTCAGTGCATCAGTCCTCTTTTCTGTAACAGACACATCAGTAGCGGCAGTCAGCTGTTCATATACTTAAAGAACTACTGCTAGGAACATATGTGTGTGCCTGTAAGACAGAATGCTGTCCTCATTGTAGAGTTGTCTTTATATTATAAACAATGAATCCATATACAAGGCCAAAAAAAGAAAAAGAAAAAAGAAATACACTTTCTAATCACCCTTGCTCATATACTCATTAGTCCCTGGTGATGATTCTTAGCTGTGATATCATGATAAGATTGTGATTGTACCTGTGAATTAATTTCAGAAGGCAGCTATTGATTAGAAAGCATGATGTGCTTATTTATACATGGTTACTGTGGCTGGACTGTTAACAATCACGGGAAAGGAAATCATAAACCAATAAAGCATTTGTAATATATAGCTAGTTGAAATAGACAGAAGTTTATGTGGATAGTTACTATAATGTAAAGCCAAGGTTCTCAGCTGGTAGAAGTCAATGGGATTACTGCAATTTACACTAGTTGAGCACGTGGATCTATATATACAGTTAAATACACCCTTCTTGAATAAGAACAGTAATTTCCCT
>NW_010197051.1:82374-101082 GCF_000695765.1 Mesitornis unicolor
GCAACGTCTAGCAATTAGAGCAAGAGACCATGAGTCAGACTTTCCAAGATCTATTCTGAGTGGAGCTAGTACCATGCTCCCCAGCTTATGCCTCTTTTAGGATGGTTTCCAGAAAAACTGAACACCCTCGACCCTAAACTGATGTCAAGAGGTGTTGAAGAGCATGAGCACGTATGAGAAAACCAAGTTTTCAGTTTTCTACAGTTTGCTGTGGCTGGAAAAGCTTTAAAAAAAAATCCCTACCATTCTCTGCCTTCTGGGGTTCACAGTTTGTCTGTTTAGGCATTTTCCCCATCATTCATTCAAATCTAATGATTTATTAAAAAAAAACCAACAGAAAACAAAATAAGAAGAGAATGTATTAGACTAATTTTGTACAAGAACAGTAATAGTTGTAAATGAACTAGAAAACAAGGGTAGATTTCACTGTAGTAAGAGATCACTTAACAGAATGTAGCTATCATGTTCTTGTAAAAAGCAGTGAGAACTTAACAAATGCGTGTAGATTTTTTCCACAGCTTCAAGACTAAATGCCATTTTGAAAATGCCATTTTGAAAATGCCACACAACCTTAGGACTAATTTTGGGAAAGTAATTTTCCCCTAAAAGGGGCCCATCAAAGTGGTTCCGAGAAATTACATGGATCAGTTGGAAAACTCCTACAATTTCTCAGCAAGATTCTGTGCTGACATTTCAAGAGGTTTAAATCTGTAGTTGAGCTTCATTCAGGAAGTAGTAGATAGCAGACACCGCTTGGATAGTTATCACACATCTTTCAAGCACTTACAAAATGAAATGGTTCAGAAACAGTTTTCCGTGTCTACCTGTGAGGGTGCGCAGTGCTGCCTCTAGGTTATGAGCTGCTGAGTATCTGGTAGAGGGAGGAAAATAGAGTATCTGGAAATTTCAAGAACCTGCTACAGAATTTTTTTTTAAAAGCCTTTACACATGTTCCCTGACAAAATTTCCCCTCTGAAATGTTCCCTAATAACCTATTGTCTTTCTCTGCAAGAGCTCTTATGTTGACATTGCCAGCTGACTAATATAGCGCAAAAGAAACAAATTCCACAGAGGGCTTCTAAGGGTATTTTTTTCAATATGTGATAATGTAGTGAGGTCAGGGAAGAGGGGCAGCAAGACTTCTCAAACCTGATTTCTATCCTAGGCTCTGCAGACAACTTATTTGCTGTCTGGCTCAGGAGACACTTCTGTTTCTCACCTCATCCAGCTTCTAAAGGGAAAATTCAAAGCCCTAATGCTCTCAGAGATTCTTTGTGGGGCTTAGTGAATGTCAGTAAAATTTAGAGATACTAGAATAGTTGGTGATGCACTCAAGTACAGGGTCTGGGCACTGGCTTGGTGTCAGGAGGAAGCCAGTATGCCCATACATCCAGTCAGTGCCATAATTTCAAAAGATAAACATTGTAAAAATATGAATCTCAACATTAAGTAAATCTCCATAGCTCACCGATTATTGACTTTGAGTAGCCAGAAGGAAATCCTGGCTGCAGATAAGTCACTAGGATTTTTATTATTAATCTCATTAGCACCAAATTGAAGCTCAGCCTAAGTTTCTGGGACCTTCACATACTCCTAATGCTTCTTGTGCCCTTCTCTGTCACCCCCATATGCTGCTGAGTTAGAGTGAGTTAACAAGTTACCTTGACGTGTCTGCTGAAGCACAGGACCAAATTGCCCACACGGTCTTAGCCTTTGGCAAATATGAAATACTTCAATTTACTTTTTTTATTAAGGTGCAAGCTATCTTCTTCTTTCTCAAAAGTTGCTACTTTTCTTCATTGCTTGCTCTAGTTTTCTGGGAAGTCTGAGCTTAAATTATGATTTATTTTTTTTTTATCATATGAAGAACACAGGCATAACAGCTCTTTGTTGCATAAGGATTTAGGAAAACTACCTTCCCTTTGCTGTGGGAATGCCAGGGGTATTTTCCTGTCCCACATGTTAGGGAAGGGATGAAGCTGGAGTCAGTGTGTCCCTTTCCCCTCCATCGGCTTGGAGACACTGTACTTCCCTTCAAAAAAGAAATACAATGGTGAAGTTTCACATGTCTTTTACTTTACTGGCAGCCAAACCACAATGACTTTGCAGCCCATAGATCAGAGCAAGCACCTGGTAAAAGTAAAAATTACTCAGTGACAGGTCCACAGCAGAATTATTTGACCTTTCGGTGACATTTTTGTAAAACACTGCCTGGTAAAATCTATTGGGGAAACAATCTTCCAGATTAACTGCTTTGAGTCTGGGCTTCTAGTTCAAGTACGATGATAAAATGTGTTTCAGACAATGTCAGTGGTAGTTAGAGTGATATTCTGTGCACTGTACTCACTGTTCTCAGGTTATAGAGAAACAAAAGGAGCACATCCATACTGGGCAATCATAATAAGGAGGCTTTAAAACATGCTGCACATGCAGACTTAACTCCTAGATATAAAGTAAGTGACTGAGCATTTTCCGCTAACCCTTCATATAACCATATCTAAAAGATTAAACAAGTCACTGAATGTCTACGCTGTTGATAGTTCAATGTCAGGATTGAGTTCAGTAGTTCTATTTACAGGTGTAAAGTTAAACACCCCCAGTACACAGGCTGTTCAGTCTCTTTGCTGTATCAAGCTGTATCTTTTTCACCACCCAATTAAGTGACTAGATTTCTGCAAGAGACACAATTTTGCCAGTTAAAAAAAAATCTCTCGTTTCTATTTAAGGGAAGAATCAAAAAGTCTTTACCTCATCCATGCAGCTTGCACACCATGAACGTGTCTGCAATAACAGCTCCCGCACTTTCATATATTTCTGATCACAAAAGATGCCTCAGTTGCCATTAGTAATGCTCATGAGAAAATGCGTAGGTATTGATAGGGTTGGAAATTGCAGAAGTGGAATGACAAAAATAGATGTGTCACTTGGTAGATCTTGGCACAAGAGTGCATACATCACTCCTTCGTAAATTTTTTTAACAGTTATAAATCACTTAATGCATCCACAACTGTTACTCTGAACACTAGTAACATTTAAAGCAGTGCTCACAAGTGCAGTCAGGAGCTCTGACTCTCTTTAGAAAGACATCTTTCCCTTATTTGCCTGCAAGTTTTAACACAGCTCTCCAAACTAACCAGGACCCACTCTAGGTAACAGCAGCAGCACTTTTCCCTCTAGCACAGCAAACCTCAACCTTCTTCGCCTTCCTGCATTCCTGCACCAGCAGCCCAAGCAGGCAGCATTAATGAGGCAGTCAAGTGTACAAAGATGACCGTACCTGTCTGAAAACCCCACCAGCAACTGCCTCCTGGAACTGAAGAACAGCAGCTGGCAGAGGAAGAGAAATATCTCCTGAGCTAGTCATGGTATGAAGGACAAAACTGTGTGATGAAAGGAGCAAAGTCATTGAAGAGATTTGTTCCATACAGTGATGATGCAGTTCAGCTGCTGTTCATTGTATTGGAAACAGCTGTCACAATATTATGTTCAGTTCAAGAGTACATAATGATTAAAACATTTTTGGTAATTTGGAGATTCAGCTTGAGGCAGTAAACCAGGTGATCTACACTGCAATTAGGACTGAAAAAGGTAGTGTTCTCCTTTAGTCCCTTTTATGTAAAGCAATGATAAGAAATTACTCAGTTCTTTGATTTCACTACAAAACAGATTGTACAATAAAATTACCTACTAGGGTAGGTGGGTACTTGGCCCAGCAAGGAGAGACGTAGGTACTATTTTCAAAACTGAAAGGAAGTGGGCCAGAGCATCCTCAGCTGGCTTAAAACAGAGGTTTTATTCTGCTAAAGGCAATAAAACATAAGCAATATTCCCCAGCTACGGATTTGTCTCGGTGGGTGCAAGCTGAAAGTGAAATATTACTGGATTAGAACAGACACATACGGTGTCTTTGCAAAGGTGCAGATGACTGCACAAGGTAAAGAGCAGTGAGGAATAAACCCTTAGTCTAAGGGATGTTTGAAAATGCTGCTTTAATATAGCTTTACACTCTCCATCTTGACAAATTAAACAGACTGCAAAGTAATTTATATGAAGCCACATTTTTAATGGTCTTAAATACAGCTGTAAAGCAAATTTTAATACCTAGGGGAAGCAAAGCCTTTGAGACCCTGACCGATAACAAAATTTAACTCAAAGTATCTTCCAAACTCCAATTTTTTTAACACCTTGATCTCAGAGTGATAGGAGTATTACTGAATAACAGAAGTTGCAAAAAAAGTTTCCTTTATCCTGAAGTTGAATCATAGGCTTTCCCTAGAAATTAAGCTTCAATACTCAAATAGATGTATTAGATAGTGAAAAATACTTAATAGAAGAATGTTTCATAGAAGAAAGTTGAAAACGCTGTCTTTAAGGCAATATTCTAGAGAATATGTTCCAAATGACTTGGCTATAACTTGTCTTATCGGATGGATGCTGAACAGATTGAAAACAGTATCAGAGTTATCATAAGTGATTTATAACCAAACCGGGAAGACTTATTAACTGTGAATTGAAAGGGCATGTTTAAGTCCGAATTTCATATTATTATTACATTGCATAACCAAACTGACAGCATGCTTATGAAATTGTGGGTGAATGACAAGCTGCAAGAGGTTGTTGATACCTGGGAGGATAGAATTAAAAGTCAAAGTTATCTTGAGATATTAGTTTAAACTTAACATAGAAATTCAACAGAACAAGTGCTCAACATTCAAGAAGTACTAATGCACAAGCAGAAATGGAGAAAGGTTGTTGGGACAGAAAAAAAAATACACGACTTATAATGAATCCTG
Organism: Mesitornis unicolor; assembly: GCF_000695765.1. Lineage (NCBI taxonomy): Eukaryota > Metazoa > Chordata > Aves > Mesitornithiformes > Mesitornithidae > Mesitornis > Mesitornis unicolor. The sequence goes on from NW_010197051.1 coordinate 87,168, forward strand.
AACTGAACAGGAGGCAACAAAACTGTGCTATGTTAGAGAAAGCAACCATGATTGAGATGCATAAATAAAAAATAATTAATTGACTCCTGTCAGTACTACAGAGGCCTCAGCTAAAATATGATGTCTTCTCTGGGGCATTGTTATTATGAAAGCTGTAGACAAATGAGAAATTCTTGAGGAGATCGACAAATCTTATAAGCAGTTCAGCAGCCATAGCTTGTGAGAAAAAATGGAAAGGATCCAGTGTGTTTGACTCAGGAAACAGAATTCTGAGGCTGGAGGGAAGAAAAAGATTCTTTAGATCCTTAAGAGTTGCTGTAAAGATGTCTATGATTGATTTTTTTTGCTGTATCCACTTGAAAATGTCTTTGTTACAGTGAAGAAAAACTGGACATAAATCCTTGCTGAAAACAGATTCTTCTTTCATAAATGTTTATATGCTAGAAAAGCTGAGTTAGAGCTGTTTGGGAAGCAGAGAAACACTCTTAAAGTCTTTTAATTACTTTTTTCTTATCCCTACTTGTATTCCAGTGAGGATGTTCACTAAAATCAAAACATGAAATAAAAAATTCTTCCCCCCAACCTATTTATCTCTCTTAGAGCTACATGGACTCAGAATAATGACAGGCATCTTTTTAATGTCTACAAAACTAAAAAGAGTAACCAGAAGTAAAACTTTTTGGTCAAAAGACTTTACAGTGTTGTCCTGTCACACTAACTATTATAATTCCCCTCTAGTCTCACTGAAGCAGATAAAAATAGAAAGTGTGAGGGTAGGAGGAGCATAAGGGAACCTAACTTTTGGCTCTAGGCTTTGAAAAATAAATGGGAGAAGTAGCTCATTTCTATTATTAACCACTCAAGGTAGCCAAAGGCTAACTTTTAGTGAACTTTGTATCAGTGGAAAATCCATTTATAACTTACTTTGATTTCTGTTCCAATTGCACACTAGGACAAATAAATGATAAGCTATAGCTACATCATCAAATCAAAAATTTCTGGGAATACCTGTGACGAATTGCCATATATCTGGAGCTACACTGTTTTTCTCACTTGGGGTTTTCAGACTTTCAAATATCGTTATATAAGAAACAGAAAACAATTTCTCCAACCCATTCTCCATCTATCTCAAATCACACACAAGTTTGGGGAAGGCAAACTTTAATCTTTCACCCCATTCATGCAAGTAATTGAGGCTTTGCTCTGGTACCCTCCCCATGCTGAAGGGCTCTGAGGATTGTGTAACCATTTCAGTAGAGGGTGGTTATGGGTGTGATGTTGGATTGGATCCCCATGTCTGCTGGGGAGCAGACTGACAGCATCTGCAGGGAGAAAAACCTGTTCTGTAGTTCCCACCACTGAATTTCTCTCCTTTTTTTCCTGTCGGAGGGAAGGGACCACATTATTCTGTTTTGTTCCATTCCCTAGAAGAAAGAGAATAGCTTCCCAGTGAAAATGTTTCTTTCAACAAAATTGCATTTTTCCAATGAAAATTGCTTTCATGTGGGAGTTTCAATGCACTCTAATAATAACACTTAGACTGTAAATAGCACTTTTAATTTGTCAAAACACTGCACAAACATCAGCTAATTAACCTCACCACATGTCTTTAAGACAGGCAAGTACTGTCAGCTCTCTTTAATAGACAGCACAGTAAAAACATTAAATAAGATGCTTGTTGAAACCTGAACGGTGAAATAGTGGAAGAATCAGGGTTACATATGAAGATTTCATGGTCCTTTATCCTTTGATTATTTCACTAGACAGCAGAGCTTCAAAGTTAGACAGTATGTTTAGCCCTAGTGATAACATTTCGGCTCAGTATTCAGTACAGTACTCTGCAACAGAAAGTCTTTACACTAATGCTGAGATCACTAGGAAATATAAGGCCCCTCTGATTGGAAAAGTGGGACATAGAAAGAGCATGGGCAATTCCAGGACCTCGTTTTCTGGATTTAAGCAAAGCAAATGACATTTCCTGAAAGCACTCCCCAAACTCTGCGCAATCAGTGCATTGTGTGAGGAATTGTTGCTACCTGGGTGACAAGGAGAAACTCTCCCACATCCTATTGTGCATGGATGATGTGGCAGTGTTTAAACAAATTATTTATAGACTACATAATAAACCTGGAGCATTCTCCAGCATCTGGGCTGAATTCCAGTTCTGCTGTGATGAAGAAGAAGAGTTATCATTGACAGCCCCTGAACCACAATGCAGGCAGCAATCAGTGGATGGATGCAAGAAATGCCTGTTGTACAGTATCTGCCATAAGCCTCAGGTATGCATAAGTATCTGCATTGATGGGGACAAATGGTAAGCAGAAATTCCCGTTTTTCTGATGTACATTTAAAGTAGTACTGCCATATGCTTGAGAATGAAGAGACATTAAACAGCATCTTTTCTGATGATTATCACAAAGTCACCAGCACTGTGAAGACCTTGATGGTTTCTCAAAGGTTTTATGAAAACTGTTATTTCTGTTCTGCACTGAATTTTTGAAGTGTGACTTTTACATAGGACAGAAATGGCATGCTCAGCTGAGAAGCTTAGCCATTTATCCTGTCAGGACCAGACTCAGTCTGGAAAACCAGTGAGTTCAGAGCAGCTCCCTAGAAAGATTTCTAAAAAGTGTAAGCATCGGAGCTCTGTGGCTCCAGGCTCCTCAGATATAAGAGGACGAACTAGCAGAGTCCTAAAGAAAGATATAAAAATGAAAACACTTAGAAAGAATAGGTGGCATTAGCCAAATTCCAGCCAAATCTAGTAGTTTTAATGTTACTCTGTATATATTTGGTCTGCTTAGTTGTCATTTCTTTGGTAGAAAACAGTTTCAGTTCAGTATAATGGAGATGATGCAGGGTCCTTTTTGAAAATAAGATTTATAGGTTTCTTTAAAACTAGTGGGAATGTGAATTCACCTGGTTTCCACTAGAAGTTTATTTTCTAGCAGATTCCTCTTGACATAAAAGGTTTTAATCTCAACCCTAAAATAAATAGTCTTAGCAAAAAATGGGTCAGCATTTCCTGACAGAGTGCTTTTTGGCAGAAAATGCTGATTTGTTTCAATTAAAATCCTGTGTAGGAATGTGACTATTTCAATGAAAGTGTCCTCGGGAAAGGATTGCTATGGCTGAAGAGAATGTTTCTAGTAAAAAGTCAAAGAATGAGAAACTTGAGATATAAATGCCAACAGTCTACTATTTAGATTGTTGAGTTTCAATGATTCATTTTCAAGACCTGCAATTCTCCCACCTCCAAGCGACTGACAAAACTACAAGATTAGAGTGCCCCTTTCAATCTTTCTTGCTGAAGCAGTTACATTTTAATAAATGATTTAACATTCATTGGTTTGGAGATAGACTGATTTTATATCTGAGTGTATGAGGCACTCAGCTGGGCTACTGGGGATCTGGTTTCCTGAATCTGGTTGGTCTGATTCACAGCAGTGAACTGAAAGTTTTCTTTCATTTTTTTTTTTAAAGTATTCAATACATTTAAAAAAAGGTGAAATATTCTGCCTGGTGCCAGAAGTCAGTTCATTCCTTCATCTGTTGTAGACGTTTGCATGCCAGCCATAGCAAGGGGAGCTCGATGTTGAGGTGGGGTGAAGCTCCTCTGATGCACTAGTCAGGAGAAGGAAGTGGCTTGTTTCTGAGTTCTATGGTTTTTTGATCTTCTCATGCTGAAATGGGTGGACATCATTGAGGAATGGCATCCATTCAGCTTAATAACTACTGAGAGTAGGAACTCTGAATGAAGTGCTAGCAATGATGTATTTTATTTTGTGTGGTGTTAAACAAGTGTCACCCACGTAACATTAGTGGGCCAGAGAGAGAGTTGCTCCTCCATAACTGTGTAGTTGAATTAACTCCCAAACAGAGTTGTTCAGGATGAGCTAGAGCACATCAGTGCATATATCTTCCTCAGTCTGGCAATTTTCCCCACTCCTAGTATCACATTCCAAGCTATGATATCCAAAGGGAATGGGAAGTTCACAAAATCTTAGTAGCAGCTGTCAGTTACGAGATCAAAAGCTGGGCTATACATGGATGTCATTTTTGCTGAATATAGGAACTTTTATGCCATGTTAAGGCTTCTTTGAAGTTAATAATTTTGTAAGTGAACAACTTCTCATGGCAGTGTCTAAATAATGATACAAATGGCTTTACATTCTCTGGGAAAAGCTTGCATAGTACTCTCTCTTCCTCTTGCAGCCTTTTATAAGGCATCTTGCTACATCATCCTAACAGAAAGCAGAATAATACCTCATTGCAAAAGACAGAGAGATGTTGTGGGGTTTTTTTGGTACCTTCAGGAAATGATGTAATACCAGTCTCAGGCTGAAAAATGTATCTCTGCAGGATGCATTAGCACAATATCTGCTTACTATCTGACTGCCTTGACAGTCTGCGTGTCTGATGCAGGCTGGAGTCACACCTTCAGTGTGAAGGGAGAGAAGAGAAGAAGCCACAAACATGGGAGGTCATTTAATAGTTGAAGCCAAACCCCTTTTTCCTGCTTGGACTCCAGAACAGCCCTTACCCTTCTTAAATATAGTCAGTTTTTGCCTGAGCTGTGCATGGCAAAGATATGGTTATTATGTCCTTCCTTGGGAAGAGGAGGCAAGGAAGGCAGGAGACCCTACAAATTAGACCCACAGTACTCACAGAAAAGTCCAAATCCATTGTAATGACACCAGATCACAAGTATATCCAGAGAGAGCTCAGGACCACTGACACCCAGGGATACAAACCCAGGGAACACTTTATCCTTGTTCCTCATCAGCAAAAGACAGGAAGCCCTGCAGAGCAGCACTGCCTCTCAGTGCCAAGCATTTGCAAATCTCCCTCTTCTCCTAGTTGTGAAGTCATCACAAGTTATGAAAATTTTCCCCAAGTCTCAAAGCAAAGCTTTGGAACCAGTGATATAGCATGTAATTATTTATACCATATAAATACCTTGTTTGGTTTTTTTCCTCCCTGCAGCATAAATCTTGATGCTGAACCTTTGTTTTAAGTATTTACTGATTCAAATTTTAAATGTATATTTGTCTCGCCCTGAGTTTTGAGTGAATGTGGTAGCTCTAGCAAAGTGGTATCCAGTCTTAGACACTCTGACAGGTATGTGGACCATTAGAGCCTGTCTGGGCATGGGGTTCATGCTACATCCCCAGAACTGGTCCCTAATGTCAGTGTATTTTACTACTCCAGGTCTGATAAATGTCTTTCCCTTGAAATATTTATTTTTAAAATGTTTTAAAATTACTTGATTACTTGATTACAAGGAGACTGTACCTCTTTTTTTTATTTACTTTTGTATCAATCCCTTGCATTTTTAAATTCTGTAAAACCATATATGTGTTACAAACCTTTATCATCTGAGTTCTTTTAGCAGGCAGGCATTAATGGCAATGTCAAGTTTTTCCAGAGTATGTGCTTGTATGGGTTTAATAGATGTCAAGACCAGGAAAGCACATCACAATCTGCAAGTCTGACCTCCTCCTAACACAGGCCATTGGATTGCCCTTTATTAATTCTTACTTCACATCCACTAGCTGTCCTTGAGCTAGAATATCTCTTTGAGGAAAAAAATCAAATATATACAGTTTCAGTGATGCAGAATGTATTACCTGCCTGGATACATTGCTACAGTGACTGAATGCTTCTGTTGTTAAAAATATCATTTTTGTTCTTGCCTGAATCTTCTGTGTATGCTAAAGAAAAATAAGATGTGCATTGGTTTTTGGATGAAACATAAGAAAAAAAAATAATAGGAACCCAAAATTGCTACTCATTTTAATCTCTTTCCCAAGTATATAGATCGTAAACAACTCACCTATAGCTGTTTTTTTGGTGATATAAATAGATTAAACTTTCAAGACATTCTTCTAAGTCACTACTTTTTCTCAGTATATTCTGAACCAGCCTCTTAAATGCTCATTTAAAAAAATGAGCCATAATAAGATGTGATACTACAACAGCAGTTACTTCAGTGCAAACCACAAGAGAGAATGTAAAATCTCCTATTCAGCACTTGCCCAGCTGCACATTTAAAGACGATGGTAACCATTTTGAACACTCGTGTTGGTAACTGTAATTCTCCATCACAAACATAAAGTTGTTATCAATGTTACCTATGATAAGATCTATTCTGCAATTGAATCTTGTTTCCTTCTATTATGAGAGGTATGATGTTATACTTGTTCATATGCAAGGAAATTTTGTTTCTTTGCATTTTTTACTTCCTCATGGTGAACTTTGTATCTCAGTTTTTTCTATCATCAACTTCTCTTGAGCATTATTTACCTTTTCTTTCATCTTATATCACCTTAAAACTTTGTTTCAATGATTTACAGGTACCTTTCAGGATTATGACAGAAGACTAATTTATTTAAATATGAGAAAAAATGTTAAATGTTCTCAGCTAAGAGCCAAGCCCTAGGGGATCACAGTGGAGGCAACAGCTCAGCAAGATTTCCTGTTTCTAAGAATATTATAGAAATATTCTTTAAACAGTTTTTGATTCATTTACAATCTAGTTTGTTATTTTTATATTATTCTAATTTATTAATCAAGAAGTCATCAGATACCAATTTTAATGTTTTCCTTGTGCCTTAGTATGTTACGTCAATATTTGTGCTTTTACTGTCTAACTTTATAGTGCTGACAAAGCCTATCCAGTCAGTCTGATGAGTCTTTTCCTCTGTAAACTCTTTAATTTCTTTATCAATCAGGATCCCTTACTAGTCATTCCACTATTTTCCTAATGATTCATATCAGTCTAAGATGTTCTGTAATTGCTCAGATCATTCCATTTGTTTTAAAATAATTTCACAATGCTATCTCACTGCCAGATCACTCAAACTACCTCCGTCTCATAAGGCTTGCTGAAAACCCATGGTAGTGTGATGGTAGTTGCTGGGTCAACATCAGAAACAACAGAAGCAATGGGCATCTATGAGGAAATGGGAGATACAGTGAAGTGCGGACACCTCTTTACTACTTTTTTACTCTTTTCCTATCACTCTCTAATGTTTTCTCCTCATTGCCCTTTTGGCTCTTTTTTCTTTCTTTTGGTGAGGCAATAGTACAATTTTCCTTTCCAACAACATTTAATTAATGTTTACTTTCCTTTTTTAATTAAGAAAAAAAATCTATTGTGGACCCTTAATTCCCTTAGGTTCCTTTCCTTTCTATTTGCTGCCACCATTTTTCTGTTCCTTCTTTTCTGTTTCCTTCTTTAGTGATTTCATACAGAAAGTTTCTATCTCTATTTTCTTCTTCCCAATTCCATACATTTTTTTTTGTTATCTTGTAGTCTTTCTTTTTCCTTCCAAATAAACATCTTTTTCTGAGGTTTCTGTTCAAGGAAAGCTAATTCATTTGTTATCTGATTTTCTGCCTTCCTGACCATGTCGATTCTGAGCAGTACATTTTCATGTTTTTTTAATCTATTTTCAATATTTTTAAACAGTATTTTGCTCTGACACACTGGTTTGAAATAAGTAGATATTAATGTGGATAGAAAGCCAACAGATTTTTGCAACTGAGATTACATTTGACCTCCTGATGTTGGTGATCTGCGTCAATTTTGAAAGAAATAGTAGTTCTTTAGTGGTTGCATTGAGTTAATTTTTTCTCCCACAGACTGGAATGAATATTTCTACCTTGAAAAGAATAGATTGTTAGGCTGGACTTGATGATCTCAGAGGTCTTTTCCAGCCTCAATAATTCTGTGATTCTGTGATATCTTTATCCTCCATTGGTTAAGTCAACACACTGTGTGTGCAAGAATATTTTTTAATTTTTCAAATAACAAGAAACCTGCTCTATGAAATTTTTGCAAAAACAAGTCAAATGTGAAGCATTCTCTCTGAATTGTCAACTTCATGATTCAGTTTCATTAGCTGTTGCATTAATTTAATCATTTGAATATAATGATTTAATGGTTTAAATTTATTTGTGATATGAATGTCATTATTATATTGCTTCACCTTTAATTAGCTTAGTGAAATGCAGAAATTAGTTTAGTAATATGGTGGATTAAGTTTATATTTGCTGCTCACTCCTTGTAATAGAAAACACTAAAAGATGGACAGAGTGTCTTCATCCCATCAAACTGAAGCAAGATTCATGCACTCTGTGAGCACAGGTAATCTTGAGTCAGTAATCTCCAGCTCAAGTGAGGATTCTTATTGTTTTGGGTAAGGAATCTGTGAGTAACATAGGTCTCTCTGCAGATAAATCCCCACAGGAGATACTGTGAGCAAACCACCTAATGCTGAGGTCATGGCTGCAAGGGCAACTGAAAGTATTTGGTACAACCCAGTGAAATGCTCCTTTTCCCAGATCCTGCTCATATTCGCTTTGATACTAGTGATGTTCTTGCTGCTAAAATTGTCATGTCAAGTAATTTGTAAGAATGAAAAATCCAGTCAACCTGAATCATTATCCTTGCCTGTAAAATCACTCAGCCTTGTTTACTGTATACTTGTGGGTGCACAGATCTAGTGTCATCACGCCTTTCACTTCACCGTGGCATTGAAAAGCTGTAACACTGACATTGTATACCCACAGAACAAGTGGCAGCCAAATAAAAAATGCCCTCTTCTCTGTTATTGCTTATGTAAAGCAGCTCTGATGGTGAAATGGGAAAAAAGTGCTATTTGCTCCATTGTCTAATCAGGAAACAGCTCTTTTAATGAATGTATTGTTCAGCTCAGAGTATTTCTATTGAAATGAATTTGTTAGCCCCAGTCACACTGTCGCTCATCATGCAAATCATATGATGTTTTCCTTAGCTTCTGCCAGTTATAAAATACTAGTGCTTGTCAAATGCGAAGACAAATTACCTTGCCTTGCCTCTGGTCTTATTTATAGAACAGGGGAGTGAGTTATTGTAGCCCTAAGGACTACCAGCTCTGTGTTGTACACCAGTGTCATTTCTCTCTGTGGAAATAAGGTAAAATGCCAGTTTTCTTTAAAATTCTTAAGAAGGAGATTTCAGTTTAATAACTCCTGTAAATAAAAGTTTGGGGCAACTGCAGAGAGAGGAATCTTTCAGGGGTAGGATTTTCCCAGCCTGAGTTTGGTAAGTGTTTAGATAAACAGGATAAATCACTCTCTGAAGCTGTGTCTATCCACTGACTCTAAACAAGATTTAGGCAACTTGATTGCTGAACATTTACTTTTGATGAAGCAGAGGTTAGGTGGGCAATCATTTCAATCGGTTTTCATCTTTCACAGCCCCTTTGAATAAAAGTGTAATGTAGACAAATGCTCTAATGGGTGCTACCCTAGTCCACCACAGATACTCAAGAGAGAGATGGAAATGGTCATGTGAAGGAACTGAATTGCAGCAGCTAGAGCACTAAGATCTTGGTTTTAGAAAATAGCCTTCATTACCAACCCAAAAAAGTTCTTATTCCATGTTGTTGTTCTTAGTCCATGAAGTCCCTGAATCTCTTTTATTATTGAATTCAGTGAGTTTCAGAATAGTTTCAATGGTGGTCTCCATACAGCAAATAAACAATATGAGTTCCTCAGTATATACTGGATTTCTACATTCTCCTGTACAGTGTTAAGAACCAGCCATTCTGAATAAGGCAAACATAATTTAAATTGAGATCTTTCTAACAAGAAAAAGAAAAAGTGCCATCCTTCTTATGATTGTAGGTTGTGACATTCTTGGAGCAGGGTCAACTCTTTAAATATTTAATGAGGTCTTGAAACCCATAATGTGATGCTGTAAATTAATATTTGTCTTGAAACCACTTTTTCTATGAAAGGAGAACCTGCCAGAAATTCAGAAAACACTGAAAGGTCACAGAGCAAAACAAGAACTCACTTTTGGCCAGAAGTAGAAACTAGCATAGGAACTGCAACCTCCAGTTTTAAAGTCAACATAGAATAAGATATGCGCAAAAAGAGCAAAACATGTGAGAACCTCAACAGCTCTGAACTGTTTGAAGACAAGATGGGTGAAAGCAAATCAATGTATGTGTACCATGCAGCTACTGAAGTATGAGATAAGGCTAGTATGTAGTGAAGAGCTTTCAGGTCATTGAACAACTGCTTGTGCTTAAACACCTGCCATGGGAAATAATCTGGCAAGAACTACAATAGATGTTTGTAATTACATACTTTGGTAGCCTTGTTAGCCACTGCAGGATGGATAAAACCAGCTGGTGAAATGCTTGTTTTGAACTGGTCCCATGACAGTGTTTTAGATGTAGCTATATTCTTCATTTGAAGAGATTTGACAAAGGCATTTCCTTTTCCACTGTGGGCTGACAGAGCCCTTACATGCCCTTGGTTCCCTTTGACTAAAATGGAAAAATGCCATTGAGTGACTAAATATCAACCCCATCCCCAGCTCCCTGGAATAACTCCTACCTCTCTCTTCCAGCTACTGTCCTTGCCCAATAATATTCCCTGGTGGAAAGATGCAGCCTTCCTGCTCCTACATCACAGATAAATGACAAATCAAGAGACTACAGGGACAGTCTCTCCATTGCCAACAGATTGCCACGCATGAATGAAACACTTTGAAACATGCTGAAACCACTCTCTGGAGAGATACTGAGAGCAGACAGCAGTCTGAAAGGCCCCTTGCATGGGGTAGAAGTACAATGCAGGACAAAGACCAGGATCACAGTCCATTATACTCAGTGTAAATGCCTGATATATCCATCTTTTTTGAATTCTCTGTTCTTCAGTTTACTGTGCAGCCCTTGAGCCAATGAAACTTCTAGTGTGAAATTTTTGTTGTAACTGGAAGGTTCCCAAGAAAAAATCCTGCTTTTTAAAAAACTATAGGGATTAGGACCTCAGAAAAAAGTCCTGATGCCATGCAAGATTCAAGTTACATGGCTGATAAGAAATGGAATTAATGTAGCTCTGAAATGTAGTATTTTGCAAGAAAATGAAAGAGAAAGAGAAAGATACGACCACAGAAGATAATATTGATATCAGCAAGAATGAACATCAGAAAATTAAAGTAAAAAATGGCAGCTGTTTTGAAACTTAACTTCGAAAACTCAACACCTTGCTTTATTCTGCTGCCTCTAAGTGTCAGGATTACGCAGCTATCCATACAAAAGAGATGATGTTTTGTATATATTATGTCTACAGCTGCCCTGGGTGTGTTATCAGGAGACCTGATAAAACTGGCAAGCAGTCAGAGCTTAGCTACCTTTCTGGGCAACCTGTTCCAGTGCTCTATCACCTTCATATTGAAGGACTTTTTCCTGATATCCAACCTGAATCTACCCTTTTCTAGTTTGAAACTATTACCCCTGATCCTATTGCTACATGCCCTAGTGAACAGCTCTTCCCCAGCTTTCTTATAGGCACCTTTCAGGTATTGGAAGGTCACCATAATGTCCCCCCAGAGCCTTCTCTTCTTTATGCTGAACCCCAACTCTCTCAGTCTGTCTTCATAGGAGAGGTGCTCCAGCCCTTTGATCATCTTTGTGGCCCTCCTCTGGACTTGCTCCAGCACTTCAATGTCCTTTTTGTGTTGGGGACTCCAAAGCTGGATGCAGTACTCCAGGTGAGGTCTCACCAGAGCAGATTAGAGGAGAAGAATCAGAATCTTTTGTCTTTGTCTCTTGTTTTGTGCCTGCCCTGACGTCATCAGAAGTTGCTAGAGGCATAAACAATCCCAAAATCTTTAAAATGGTTCTTTTCCTCACTTTAAATTTGAATCTGAAAAGAATGGTTTTATGGATCCTATACCTTTTGTTTTTGCGCAGCTGGACTGCATAAGAACAGAAGTGGTTGATGTCCACCTTGGCTTCCCTCTGTGGAGTCTCACAGGGGGAATTCCTACTATTGTTGAACACCAGATAATTGTAGGAATTTCTCCTAAATTAGGTTGACACCTTTCAAATGTGAGCTGTACTTAATGGAAATTTTTTAAATGGAAAGAAGCCATTTGGAGAATGAAAATGACATAGACCTGTATTATAGACATATATGAATATAAATGACGTAGACCTGTATTATAAACCATGACCTGGATCATCCATTATGTGGATTATATTACTCCAAGTTTACCCAGAGTTCTATTTCTAACAGTGAAAAATGCTGTGTGTTTTTGAAATACTGCATAACACCCAGCTTCACAACAGCTACCAACACAGCTAGAGTATTCATCAGAAGACTGTTCAGTAGCTACAGGAATTCAGCTAGTCACCAAGTGCAATTTCTTATCTAGTTTGTTCTCTCACATTTTCATTGTTTTCTTGCTTGTTTTCTTATGCTTGGTAATGTGAAGTGGGATCCAAAAGTAGCGTGGGAAAGAACAAGACAAATCTGGATCACTCTAAATGTACGCAAAAACACTGGAGTACTGCAGGTTACAGATAAGTATTTAGGAGAAATTGATCCCTCTGCTGCTTCTTTGAGCTTCAGTGACTCTGAAAGTATCAACTGTAAGGCTTCCTTGCATGTTAGCAATTCTTTAAAGACATGAATGCTTTCTGTAAAGCTTGGAGGTCACTCCATTAACAAGGTGGTGACAAATCATATTGCCCCTTCCACACACCCTTCAAATATCTAAATGCACATACACACAGACTTGGCATTCTTCTTTGGACCCCTTCTTAGCTTGTATGGAAACTTCCAGAAATACAGGCACAAGGGTGAGAAGAAGCATGGTACTTCCAGCATATCCAGAACCAGTAGCTTTATCCTTGCCAAGGAATGGTCTGTGTCCCAGCTATCACTATTAATATGTCTTCAGCTGCCAAAAGGAAAAAAAAAAAAGAGCAGCCTATTACTATATCTGTCTCTACTATTCACTCAGCCTTTGCCTTAGACGTTCTCTCTTACGTCATTTCCAATGGAGACTTAACTCAGAGAAGTTGGATATATTGTCCACCATCTGCAAGTAAACATTGGATATGCGAACAGGTAAGAAAGTCTTTCTTTCTGTCCTATTACCTGGATCACTGAAGTCTTTTCAGTGTGAGCAGGATTCAGACCACCACACAAATGTCAGCCAAGTGCCACAGTAAGTCATGGTTTTCCATTTGAATGCTTCCTGGTGTATACACTTCCTTTTTGAAATTGAGCACTCTTCAGTGTTTTCGATTATTTGGTTTTTTTGCTTTTGTGTGTTTGTGTGGTTCATTCATTGAACTGAAAAGTCAATAATTCATGTTTCTAATCAGATGTAGAAAAGTCCCCATGCCTAAATCTTGAAGAATGTGTGTGGAGATAAGTTCCTGAATCCAAAACCACAGGCATGACTCAGGAGTTTAATTTTACCTACCTCTTTTTGACAAGTTTACCTGAAGACTTTTCTTCAGACAGCATGGGCCTGAATTAAACCACATTTATTGTTATGATGACTGTTGTTCGTATTAACCCTTTTGCAAGATAAAGATAATCCCTGTGACTAAACCATATCCCAGAATAGTGCTTGTAAGAGTAATGAGATCACTGCTTTTCTGACTCATCTCAGATACATGGGCTGCTGGAGAGAAGAGTTTGTGCTGCACTCCAACCAAACATCATCTGCAGTGATTCAGACTTCATATAATTACCTTGGTGTAATTATTTCAGGAATCCCCACATCAAGACTATTAAAGATGACAAGTTAACTACATGAGCCTGACAGGCAGGATCACCATAAGCTGCTATACAACAGCACATGTAGCTCTGTTTTAAGGAGGCTTAGCTACAGAGCACTCAGCACCAGGATGGGATGGGAGTGCCCCCACTGGCTCTCTCCATTATCCTACCCCAGAATAAGTCATTTTTGAGCACTTGTCTGGGCCAATCTGGGAAGGAAAAGTTTTAAAACATTTTCCCCAGGCCAATATTCCAGCACAAAGGAGGGCTCAAGTCATGGGGAGCTCAGTGTTCACTCTCGTGATTGTTGTGAAAACGGGGAGAATAAATCCAG
>NW_010197052.1:0-3774 GCF_000695765.1 Mesitornis unicolor
TAAAGCACGCAACTCTGAAAATCGGGGTTGGTACGCGCCGACGAGCTCATAAAAGACGAGGAGATCCGTACAAAGGGAAACTTTAAATCAAGAATTTTTAAAAAGGCATGCTTGTTACTTGACCTCGCCTAGGTAGTGGAAGTAAAACATGGAAGGGGAACATATAGATGGAAAGTGAGAGCTGGTGGGAAACGAGACCCGGCTTTTTGCCCTCCAAAGAACAACTGAGAGCTTGTTGTGGTTTGTTTGCTTCCCGATCCCCGCGTTGTGATGAATGGCGGGGAGGGAGGGAGGGCTGTCCCCATGTGTCTCTGCAGGCTGCGACTCCGGGGCCCGGCGACTGCAGCGCTTCAGCGTTCTCTGGACCAGGCCGGTGGCAGTGATCTGTAGCGTAACACACTCTTTATTTGGAGGAATTCAGTAAAAAAGCTTCCTCAGTCAATGTGACTGTGGTTGCTGGAGGGTTGTTTCTGTACGTGCCTTTATGTCATTATTCTGGGATATGCTTACTTGGATTTGATTGAAAGGCATTGTGTTGCTATTCTAGGCAAGACATCTGTATATTTGCGACTTCCACAAAAACTTAATTCAGAGTGTGAGAAATAGAAGAAAGAGGAAAGGCAGCGATGATGATGGTGACTCACCAGTGCAAGACATCGACACTCCAGAGGTAGCTAAATTGTTTAACTTTTTTTGTTATTGCTGTGTTAAGCTTGTTCATAACAACTGCTGAGTCTGCACAGATACCGCTTTTCCACCCTTACAGCTCACCTTATTTTAGGGTGTGTGGGAAAGGGAAGACTCTCGACTCACTCAGTTCTTAATATAACAATAACTAAATTTTGTGGTGTATTTTCTGAATTATTTGTGCAGAGTAGGATGAACAAGATTCTCTAGATTATTTTTAAGTGTTTGCAAGTTCTCTCAGAAAATTGCTGTTTTCAACTTTCTCCTTCTTAGTGCTTCTTCTCCAGTGGGGTGCAAACTGCCTTCTGTGGGAGTTGACAACTTGAAGGGAATTGCACGTAGGACTTGTGGTATAAATTCTTCACTGTCCCATTCCTCCAGTCCTTTCCTTCTGTGCAAAATGTGTTGCAGAAAGCTTTTGCAGTCACTCCACTGTCTTAGCCACATTAAACACAAAAAGTTTAATGTTAGTAGCTCTTTGTTTTTATCTGTTGTTTTGGGGGACGAGGTGTTCAGGAAGCTGTGCTAGAAAGGAATGGAGAAGGATTGTGTTTCTCTCACCTGTTTTCTCCCCTGCAGACCAGTGAAACATCACCTATTATAAAAGTAAACTACAACTTTCAAACCTTTTGCATAATATAGTGGGAGAGACTGTACATAAGGCTCTTTTTTTTTTTTTTTATCCCCCCCATTCCCTTTTTTTTTTTTCCCCCCCCATCCCCCCCCCCCCCATGTGCTCTGGATAGTGTTCAGTGTGTTAATTTTGAGTAGAGGCTGTCATGACTACCGGGTGCCTTCTAAGAGGACTTTTTAAAGCATTCTTCAGAAATTGCTCCGTAAGTGTTAATTTAATGGTGTCCTTATGGTCAGCATCTACAGATACGAGCAATGTCAGTGAGGAAATTTTGTGCAAGAATCCCTGCCTAAAGGCATGTGGCTCCAATCTAAAGGCTAAGAGGATCCGCTAAGAGGATTTTAGAGGATTGGGAGTAGTTTGATGCAGGGCTGTGTTGTTTGTTAAATATATGGGATTGCTTCTTTGAAAATTCTGACTAAAGCTGGTGTTCTGTGTGGCTTCAGGTAGCTGTCTGGCACAGTGGTAATTGCAGCTCTCCTGCAAGCCTGTTTTGTTTTCTCATGCAAGAATTATAAAACATGTCACAACTGATGGATATCTCTAGAACAAGAAAGCAGGCTTTTAAAATTGTTATTGTAGGAAAGAAAACTGCCTAGAAAGTATTTTTGAGAAGTTTCAGATGGCCACTTGGACAACAGCAGTCTGTTCATCCTATGTGATTACTGTATACCTTAGATGCCCATTGGCTCTTGACCTTCTTTATTTTCAATTGCTATCCAGTTTACTAAGAAAAAAGAATAGTCTTCTGAAGACTTGCAAGGCCTCTAGTTTCCATCTCAGTCATGACCATCGTTACCTGTTAAAAGTGTTTCCTATGGGATGGGAAGAGGCTTCTGCAGTACTGTTAGCTTCAAGGACTTGGTGGAAACCTGCTGCTTCTCCTCTGCCTGATGCTCTAGGATGTGGATTCCCTACTGTGACTTGGGAAGTGGGATTTGTGCCCTGTAAACTTTACCATACCAAAGGATACCTAGCCTCTGTCATGCAGGGCGACATCATGTCAAGTTTGGCCAGGTTACCAAGTATGGAGTAGCCCTGCTGCTGTTTAAATACTCTATAGTTGAGGCTGCTAAATGAATTTAAAGTGGAAGTGAATGCCTTAACCAGTCTTTAATGCAGTGAGTTTGGAGGCTACTCCTGTAATTGCAACTGTCCTAGCAGAATTTCTCATTCAGCCTGCTTTCTCAGCTTGCTTTTTCCTGCTCAGTCATCTCATTAAGCTTTGTTACATTGTCAAGGAGGGTGGGAGGGTAAGCTGTTGCTGGGGGAAGTCACTGTTGCTCAGGGTTCATGGGATTCAAAACTGAGGGAGTACTGGTTTACAGTTGTGTATTTGTATCCCTGAGAGGACCTTGTGCAATTCTCTCAACTGTCAGCTTGCGCTGAAGAGTAGTTTTGAAAAACTATGCCCGTGCACATAACTCCTGCATTGGGCTTAGGTAGTGAGGATATGTTTGGAGAGCAAGAGTAGCTGTTTTCTTCTTTCACCTCGAGCCAAAAAAACTTTTTTGTTCCAGACTTTTTTCTGGTTCTAATATGTGCTATCTCACGGCGCAGATGTGCATGCTATATCTTGCATGCAACCTGTGTAATGTTTGAGGGCAGAAATCACAATATAGGAGCCTACTTTGAATCAGCATATTCATAGATGTTTTGTGAAAGCTGTTACTGAGCTTTTGTGTTACTGTGGTTGAACTGAGGAAGATATAAAAACCCCAGAACTGATTAAAGGACAATAATGAGTTTCAAATATTGTCCACAGCTAAATCGAGGCAGAGAACCATGCTCATTAACAATAAAATGCTCTTAAACTGAGCTGGGCTGTTTTCCTTTGTGCTGGAAGGTGTGGGGTGCAGTTTGTTTTTTGTCAAAATTGTATCTGCTGAGCTGATGGTCTGTGCTTGTGTCTGTGAGATTCCAAAATGGTTTTGAGAGGCAAACTATTAATGATTGAATCCTTTTTGGTTACATTAGATTGTTTTCCTCCCCTTCCCCCTTTTTTTCTTCTAGGTTGATTTATATCAGTTACAAGTAAACACACTTCGAAGGTACAAAAGACACTTCAAGCTACAGACCAGACCGGGACTTAACAAAGCACAGCTCGTTGAAGTATGTATGAGCGTTTGTTCCATAATAGAAAATGCAACATGCTCTGGCATGCGGTTTTCTATACAATATGATCCTTACATAAAGGGCATATGTGGTCTGGGTTTTATGAAAACAGAAGGGAACTGCTTATCTAGCTCCCTTCATTGGCCACAGCTCCTGAGCCAAAGGAATCAAAAGTAAAAACTCTTTCCAGAGGAGGGACTCATAACTTCTGGAAGGAGCGTGAGCTGCTTAAAAATACAAAGTGTTGAGTTAGAATAGTAAGATGATCGGTGTGTCCCTGAATAAATACATGATTCTGTGATGTAGTCTGCACATCAGTCCCACCTTCACCCAAATTG